>NW_028135359.1:0-165000 GCF_964662115.1 Mustela nivalis | reverse complement strand
AATTTCATGCAGAAGACTCTCTGCATTTTGGAGCTTCTCACAACTCCCATCGTGGGAAAACACCCATGGCCTCGTGATGCCCCCGCCAATTCATGTAGGGGCCATCAGGGACAGAAACTCCAAACTGAGCGATCGTCTGATCCTCGCCCTGACTTCAGATGCATGAGAACTCTATTCAGGTCTGTAGATTGTGCCTGCCATGGCCTCACCGAGAAACCTAAGCATAGCTTGTGTTCTCAGACTTTTGTCGTCAGACTACTGGCCCACAAGCCCTCCAGTTTGGCAATCCAGAACTACAATGCAGCACTCTGCCAGCCCTCCAGAAGAAAAACATTGTCCTCTGGGGCTACCCAGTATCCCCAAATGAGGATCAAACTGCACCGACCATGGCTGTACCCCAAATACATAGGCTGACCAGGTCACTAATGCCCTTTCTGACACAGCCTGAGCCTGGACCCCCTGGACCTTCCCAGACAGCTGGCCGCACACTGAGCACATCGAGCCGCCATGGCCTTAGGTCGTCATCTCTTCCCAACCTCGGTTTTCAGGTTTCAGAACCTAGACCTTATCTCCAATCACTGCCCAGGGTTGAAGGTGATGCAAAAATCAGAACTCCTTCCCCATGGCAGGAAACCTTGTGGTTGGCATGTTGTCCAACGTTCAGTGTCATTGAAACCAGTGTGGCCCATGAGGCCCCGCACATGCTCGCGGGCCACATTGGTCACAAACACACCTTGTGACGCTCAGGCTGAGCCTAGTCCTCAAGTAAGGCCGCTCAGTGGCTGGATGAAGAGATAGCATATTGTGCTTGCCATGCCCCTAGGCCCCAATTTTTAACCATAGTTCGGGTTGACCCTTCAGTCTTCCCCACGGCTTGGCTTTGGAATTCCTCTTTTGGTGGGACACCTGAGGTAACAAAACTGAAATGAGTCCTCCCATCCCACAGATTGACGAAAAGCAATTGGGAATCGGGCCAAATCCTCAGAGAGGAAGATTCGTCCATGGCTCATGAGGCCTCCCCGACATTCCACGGCCATCGCTGATACAAAATCCAGAGACAAAAGCCTGAGCAAGCGCCTCAGACTAGCACTTTCTTCATATCCTGAAGAGTTCTTCTCATGGTTTGTAGATCGGGCCTGCCATACCTACGTCCCCAAATCTAAGCTGAGTTTGTGTGTTCAGACTTCTGTCCTCAAAGTCTTGGGCCAACCACCCTGCAGGCTGGGCACCTGGATCCACACATTAGGACTGTGCCTACCAATCCATGGGAATTACTCCCATTCCATGGTCCAAAATAGTACAAATTAGGAGAAACCTCCAAAGACCCTGAGGCCATCCCAATAGTGTAGGTCGCCCGGAACAAACAAGGGCTGTCTGACACCAGCTGATAATCACCCTCCACTCATACCATAGATGGATGTCCCCAGAGAAGAAGATTGAACCAGACAGGACCCTAGGCCATAATAGGATCCATTGCTTTGGGTTACAGGCATGTGTCCTCAAAAGCCTGATTCCAATACGAGCATAGGGGTTTTCCTGAGGCACCCATCAGAACTCATCTCGTCTCCACAAGGAAACCTGTGCATGGGAGCCATGTCCAAAGCTTAGGAGAGTACTTCAGGGTCCCGGTGACACCGCCCCATTCCAAGGCCCTCATGGACACAAAAACACATTAGGACCCATCCTCAGGAAAGTCCATTTCGACTCAGCCACCCCGGTTGCTCCGGCAGAGCCATCAGATCTAAACTGTCTTATTTCTAGGAGACAATTGGAATGCGAGGCGGGCTTCCCAGGCATCCATCCGCGAACGATGCTCTGGAGTCATTCCATATGGGATGTCCTGGAGCTGTCCAACAGGTCTCAATTGTCCCGCAGAAGGAATCCTTGAAGGGGGCATCCCACAACTCCCAACGTGGGAAAACCTCAATGGCCTCGAGATTCCGCTCCCTTCATGAAGCGGCCGTCATGCTCAGAAACTCCAACCTGAGCCAACGTCTGATCCTCGCCCTGATTTCAGATGCATGAGATATTGGTTCAGACCTGCAGGGGGTACCTGCCATGCCCTCGCCATGAAACCCAAGTCTAGCTTGTCTTCTCAGACTTCCGTCCTCACACTCCTGGCCCCGAATCCCTCAAGTTTGGCAATTCCGGACCCACAATGCAGCACTCTGCCTGCCCTCTAGAAAAAAAAATATTGCCTCATGAGCTGCCCAGGCACCTTAAATGAGGGTAAACCTACACAGCACTCGACTTTACCCAAATTATATAGTGTAACCTGGGCACTAATGCACTGTCGAACAAACCTGAGCCCGGACCTCCTGACCAACACCCAGAATGCTGACCGCACACTGAGCACATAAAACCCGCCATGGCCTTAGGTCATCATCTCTTCCCTACCTCAGTTTTCAGGCTTCAGAACCGAGACCTTATCTCCAATCACTGCCCAGGGGTGAGTGTGATGCAGAAATCAGAATTCCTCCTTACCCATGGCAAGAATCCTTGTGGTTGGCACGTTCAGTGTTGGAGAAATAAGCATTCACCCTGAGGCCCCGCCCATTCTTGAGTGCGATGAGGGCATACACACGCATTGTGACCCTCAGCATGAGTCCTGTCCTCTAGTAAGTCCTCTCAGTGGCTGGACCATTAGATGTCATAATGGGCTTGACACGTCCCTAGGCCCCAATTTTTAACCAGATTTCTGATTGTCCAGTCGCCCCTCCCCAGGGCTCTACTCTGGAATCCATCATTTGGTGGGACACCTGAGGTTAAAAAAGAAAACAACAACAACAACAACAAAAAAAAAAAAACGGACTTCTTCCAGCCCACAGAATGACCGCAAACTCTTTGGACGTGGCCAAACCACCAGAGAGTAAGACTCGTCCATTTCCCATGAAGTCACCCAGAAATTCAACGACCATGAGTGACACGATATCCAGGACAAAAACTTGAGCAGAGCCTCACACTCGCCCTTCTTTCAAATCCCGAACAGTTCTCCTCATGGTCTGTAGATCAGTTCTGCCATACCTATGACCCGAAACATAAGCCAAGTTTGTGTTTTCAGACAACTGTCCAAACACCCCTGGCCTACACAACCTACAGGCTCAGGCCCCTGGAGCCAAACCTGAGGACTGTACTTGCCCTCTCCAAGGGAATTGTGTGTGCCCATTCCAATGGCCACAACCCTTCTCATAGGATAAACCTCCAATGTCCCTGATCCATCTCAATAGTGGTGGCTTCCCAGGAAAAACAGGGGCAATCTGAGCCCAACTGAGCACCTACCTGCACTCAGACCCATAGACAGATGTCCCCAGAGGTAAAAAGGAAAGAACAGGCCCCTAGGCACTAATCAGATCCATTGCTTTGGTTTCCAGGCATCTCTCCTCAGAGGCCTGGATTTCAAAAGCAGCATATAGCTGTTTCTTGACTCACCCATCAGAAAACATCTCATCTACACATGGGAAACTTGCACGTTGGAGCTGTGTCAAAGCCTTTGTTTAGGAGAACCCTTTTGGGCCCCAGTGCCACCGCTTCATTCCAAGGTCTCCATAGACACAAAAGCACGTTAGGACCCATCCCCAGGGGTGTCCATTTCAACTCAGCGTCCTCGGTTGCTCCCCACAGATCCAGGAGATCTAACCTGTCTTGTTGCTAGGAGACAATTGGAATGCGAGGTGGGCTACCCAGCCATCCATCCTTAGAACCCTGCTCAGAATCATTGGCCTGGAGCCAATCAACAGGTCTCAATTGTCCTGCAGAAGACTCTCTGCAGTTTGGAGCTTCTCACAACTCCCATCGTGGGAAAACACCCATGGCCTCGAGATGCCCCCCCCCCATTCATGAAGGGGCCATCAGGGACAGAAACTCCAACCTGAGCGATCGTCTGATCCTCGCCCTGACTTCAGATGCACGAGATCTCGATTCAGGTCTGTAGATTGTGCCTGCCATGGCCTCACCCAGAACCTAAGCCTAGCTTGTGTTCTCAGACTTTTGTCGTCAGACTACTGGCCCACAAGCCCTCCAGTTTGGCAATCCAGAACTACAATGCAGCACTCTGCCAGCCCTCCAGAAGAAAAACATTGTCCTCTGGGACTACCCAGTAAGCCCAAATGAGGATCAAACTGCACCGACCATGGCTGTACCCCAAATACATAGGCTGACCAGGGCACTAATGCCCTTTCTGACACAGCCTGAGCCTGGACCCCCTGGACCCTCCCAGACAGCTGGCCGCACACTGAGCACATCGAGCCGCCATGGCCTTAGGTCGTCATCTCTTCCCAACCTCGGTTTTCAGGTTTCAGAACCTAGAACTTATCTCCAATCACTGCCCAGGGTTGAAGGTGATGCAGAAATCAGAACTCCTTCCCCATGGCAAGAAACCTTGTGGTTGGCATGTTGTCCAACGTTCAGTGTCATTGAAACCAGTGTGGCCCATGAGGCCCCGCCCATGCTAGCGGGCCACATGGTCACAAGCACACATTGTGATGCTCAGGCTGAGCCTAGTCCTCAAGTAAGGCCGCTCAGTGGCTGGATGAAGAGATAGCATATTGGGCTTGCCATGCCCCTAGGCCCCAATTTTTAACCATAGATCGGGTTGACCCTTCAGTCTTCCCCACGGCTTGGCTTTGGAATTCCTCTTTTGGTGGGACACCTGAGGTAACAAAACTGAAATGAGTCCTCCCATCCCACAGATTGACGAAAAGCAATTGGGAATCGGGCCAAATCCCCAGAGAGGAAGATTCGTCCATGGCCCATGAGGCCTCCCCGACATTCCACGGCCATCGCTGATACAAAATCCAGAGACAAAAGCCTGAGCAAGCGCCTCAGACTCGCACGTTCTTCATATCCTGAAGAGTTCTTCTCATGGTTTGTAGATCGGGCCTGCCATACCTACGTCCCCAAATCTAAGCTGAGTTTGTGTTTTCAGACTTCTGTCCACAAAGTCTTGGGCCAACCACCCTGCAGGCTGGGCCCCTGGAGCCACACATTAGGACTGTGCCTACCAATCCATGGGAATTCTGCCCATTCCATGGTCCAAAATAGTACAAATTAGGAGAAACCTCCAAAGTCCCTGAGGCCATCCCAATAGTGTAGGTCGCCCGGAACAAACAAGGGCTGTCTGACACCAGCTGATAATCGACCTCCACTCATACCATAGTTGGATGTCCCCAGAGAAGAAGATTGAACCAGACAGGACCCTAGGCCATAATAGGATCCATTGCTTTGGGTTACAGGCATGTGTCCTCAAAAGCCTGATTCCAATACGAGCATAGGGGTTTTCCTGAGGCACCCATCAGAACTCATCTCGTCTCCACAAGGAAACCTGTGCATGGGAGCCATGTCCAAAGCTTAGGAGAGTACTTCAGGGTCCCGGTGCCACCGCCCCATTCCAAGGCCCTCATGGACACAAAAACACATTAGGACCCATCCTCAGGAAAGTCCATTTCAACTCAGCCACCGCGGTTGCTCTGGCAGAGCCATCAGATCTAAACTGTCTTGTTGCTAGGAGACAATTGAAATGCGAGGTGGGATTCCCAGGCATCCATCCGCGACCGATGCTCTGGAGTCATTCCATATGGGATGTCCTGGAGCTGTCCAACAGGTCTCAATTGTCCCGCAGAAGGAATCCTTGAAGGGGGCATCCCACAACTCCCAACGTGGGAAAACCTCAATGGCCTCGAGATTCCGCTCCCTTCATGAAGCGGCCGTCATGCTCAGAAACTCCAACCTGAGCCAACGTCTGGTCCTCGCCCTGACTTCAGATGCATGAGATATTGGTTCAGATCTGCAGGGGGTACCTGCCATGCCCTCGCCCTGAAACCCAAGTCTAGCTTGTCTTCTCAGACTTCCGTCCTCACACTCCTGGCCCCGAATCCCTCAAGTTTGGCAATTCCGGACCCACAATGCAGCACTCTGCCTGCCCTCTAGAAAAAAAATTATTGCCTCATGAGCTGCCCAGGCACCTTAAATGAGGGTAAACCTACACAGCACTCGACTTTACCCAAATTATATAGTGTAACCTGGGCACTAATGCACTGTCGAACAAACCTGAGCCCGGACCTCCTAACCAACACCCAGAAAGCTGACCGCACACTGAGCACATAAAACCCGCCATGGCCTTAGGTCATCATCTCTTCCCTACCTCAGTTTTCAGGCTTCAGAACCGAGACCTTATCTCCAATCACTGCCCAGGGGTGAGTGTGATGCAGAAATCAGAATTCCTCCTTACCCATGGCAAGAATCCTTGTGGTTGGCACGTTCAGTGTAGGAGAAACCAGCATTCACCCTGAGGCCCCGCCCATTCTTGAGTGCGATGAGGGCATACACACGCATTGTGACCCTCAGCATGAGTCCTGTCCTCTAGTAAGTCCTCTCAGTGGCTGGACCATTAGATGTCATAATGGGCTTGACATGTCCCTAGGCCCCAATTTTTAACCAGATTTCTGATTGTCCAGTCGCCCCTCCCCAGGGCTCTACTCTGGAATCCATCATTTGGTGGGACACCTGAGGTTAAAAAAGAAAAAAACAACAACAACAACAACAACAACAAAAAACGCACTTCTTCTTCCAGCCCACAGAATGACCGCAAACTCTTTGGACGTGGACAAACTACCAGAGAGTAAGACTCGTCCATTTCCGATGAAGTCACCCAGAAATTCAACGAACATGAGTAACACGATATCCAGGATAAAAACTTGAGCAGAGCCTCACACTCGCCCTTCTTTCAAATCCCGAAGAGTTCTCCTCATGGTCTGTAGATCAGTCCTGCCATACCTATGACCCGAAACATAAGCCGAGTTTGTGTTTTCAGACAACTGTCCAAACAGCCCTGGCCTACACAACCTACAGGCTCGGGCCCCTGGAGCCAAACCTGAGGACTGTACTTGCCCTCTCCAAGGGAATTGTGTGTGCCCATTCCAATGGCCACAACCCTTCTCATAGGATAAACCTCCAAAGTCCCTGATCCATCTCAATAGTGGTGGCTTCCCTGGAAAAACAGGGGCAATCTGAGCCCAACTGAGCTTCTACCTGCACTCAGACCCATAGACAGATGTCTCCAGAGGTAAAAAGGAAAGAACAGGCCCCTAGGCACTAATCAGATCCAATGCTTTGGTTTCCAGGCATCTCTCCTCAGAGGCCTGGATTTCAAAAGCAGCATATAGCTGTTTCTTGACTCACCCACCAGAAATCATCTCATCTACACATGGGACACTTGCACGTTGGAGCTGTGTCAAAGCCTTTGTTTAGGAGAACCCTTTTGGGCCCCAGTGCCACCGCTTCATTCCAAGGTCTCCATAGACACAAAAGCACGTTAGTACCCATCCCCAGGGGTGTCCATTTCAACTCAGCGTCCTCGGTTGCTCCCCACAGATCCAGGAGATCTAACCTGTCTTGTTGCTAGGAGACAATTGGAATGCGAGGTGGGCTACCCAGCCATCCATCCTTGGATCCCTGCTCAGAATCATTGGCCTGGAGCCAAACAACAGGTCTCAATTGTCCTGCAGAAGACTCTCTGCAGTTTGGAGCTTCTCACAACTCCCATCGTGGGAAAACACCCATGGCATCGTGATGCCCCCCCCCATTCATGAAGGGCCCATCAGGGACAGAAACTCCAACCTGAGCGATCGTCTGATCCTCGCCCTGACTTCAGATGCACGAGATCTCGATTCAGGTCTGTAGATTGTGCCTGCCATGGCCTCACCCAGAACCTAAGCCTAGCTTGTGTTCTCAGACTTTTGTCGTCAGACTACTGGCCCACAAGCCCTCCAGTTTGGCAATCCAGAACTACAATGCAGCACTCTGCCGGCCCTCCAGAAGAAAAACATTGTCCTCTGGGACTACCCAGTAAGCCCAAATGAGGATCAAACTGCACCGACCATGGCTGTACCCCAAATACATAGGCTGACCAGGGCACTAATGCCCTTTCTGACACAGCCTGAGCCTGGACCCCCTGGACCCTCCCAGACAGCTGGCCACACACTGAGCACATCGAGCCGCCATGGCCTTAGGTCGTCATCTCTTCCCAACCTCGGTTTTCAGGTTTCAGAACCTAGACCTTATCTCCAATCACTGCCCAGGGTTGAAGGTGATGCAGAAATCAGAACTCCTTCCCCATGGCAAGAAACCTTGTGGTTGGCATGTTGTCCAACTTTCAGTGTAGTTGAAACCAGTGTGGCCCATGAGGCCCCGCCCATGCTCGCAGGCCACATTGGGCACAAACACACATTGTGACGCTCAGGCTGAGCCTAGTCCTCAAGTAAGGCCGCTCAGTGGCTGGATGAAGAGATAGCATATTGGGCTTGCCATGCCCCCAGGCCCCAATTTTTAACCATAGTTCGGGTTGACCCTTCAGTCTTCCCCACGGCTTGGCTTTGGAATTCCTCTTTTGGTGGGACACCTGAGGTAACAAAACTGAAATGAGTCCTCCCATCCCACAGATTGACGAAAAGCAATTGGGAATCGGGCCAAATCCCCAGAGAGGAAGATTCGTCCATGGCCCATGAGGCCTCCCCGACATTCCACGGCCATCGCTGATACAAAATCCAGAGACAAAAGCCTGAGCAAGCGCCTCAGACTAGCAATTTCTTCATATCCTGAAGAGTTCTTCTCATGGTTTGTAGATCGGGCCTGCCATACCTACGTCCCCTAATCTAAGCTGAGTTTGTGTTTTCAGACTTCTGTCCTCAAAGTCTTGGGCCAACCACCCTGCAGGCTGGGCCCATGGAGCCACACATTAGGACTGTGCCTACCAATCCATGGGAATTCTGCCCATTCCATGGTCCAAAATAGTACAAATTAGGAGAAACCTCCAAAGTCCCTGAGGCCATCCCAATAGTGTAGGTCGCCCGGAACAAACAAGGGCTGTCTGACACCAGCTGATAATCGACCTCCACTCATACCATAGATGGATGTCCCCAGAGAAGAAGATTGAACCAGACAGGACCCTAGGCCATAATAGGATCCATTGCTTTGGGTTACAGGCATGTGTCCTCAAAAGCCTGATTCCAATACGAGCATAGGGGTTTTCCTGAGGCACCCATCAGAACTCATCTCGTCTCCACAAGGAAACCTGTGCATGGGAGCCATGTCCAAAGCTTAGGAGAGTACTTCAGGGTCCCGGTGCCACCGCCCCATTCCAAGGCCCTCATGGACACAAAAACACATTAGGACCCATCCTCAGGAAAGTCCATTTCAACTCAGCCACCCCGGTTGCTCCGGCAGAGCCATCAGATCTAAACTGTCTTATTTCTAGGAGACAATTGGAATGCGAGGCGGGCTTCCCAGGCATCCATCCGCGAACGGTGCTCTGGAGTCATTCCATATGGGATGTCCTGGAGCTGTCCAACAGGTCTCAATTGTCCCGCAGAAGGAATCCTTGAAGGGGGCATCCCACAACTCCCAACGTGGGAAAACCTCAATGGCCTCGAGATTCCGCTCCCTTCATGAAGCGGCCGTCATGCTCAGAAACTCCAACCTGAGCCAACGTCTGGTCCTCGCCCTGACTTCAGATGCATGAGATATTGGTTCAGATCTGCAGGGGGTACCTGCCATGCCCTCGCCCTGAAACCCAAGTCTAGCTTGTCTTCTCAGACTTCCGTCCTCACACTCCTGGCCCCGAATCCCTCAAGTTTGGCAATTCCGGACCCACAATGCAGCACTCTGCCTGCCCTCTAGAAAAAAAATTATTGCCTCATGAGCTGCCCAGGCACCTTAAATGAGGATCAACCTACACAGCACTCGATTTTACCCAAATTATATAGTGTAACCTGGGCACTAATGCACTATCGAACAAACCTGAGCCCGGACCTCCTAACCAACACCCAGAAAGCTGAGTCCACACTGAGCACATAAAACCCGCCATGGCCTTAGGTCATCATCTCTTCCCTACCTCAGTTTTCAGGCTTCAGAACCGAGACCTTATCTCCAATCACTGCCCAGGGGTGAGTGTGATGCAGAAATCAGATGTCCTCCTTACCCATGGCAAGAATCCTTGTGGTTGGCACGTTCAGTGTAGGAGAAACCAGCATTCACCCTGAGGCCCCGCCCATTCTTGAGTGCGATGAGGGCATACACACGCATTGTGACCCTCAGCATGAGTCCTGTCCTCTAGTAAGTCCTCTCAGTGGCTGGACCATTAGATGTCATAATGGGCTTGACATGTCCCTAGGCCCCAATTTTTAACCAGATTTCTGATTGTCCAGTCGCCCCTCCCCAGGGCTCTACTCTGGAATCCATCATTTGGTGGGACAAATGAGGTTAAAAAAGAAAAAAACAACAACAACAAAAAAAACGGACTTCTTCCAGCCCACAGAATGACCGCAAACTCTTTGGACGGGGCCAAACCACCAGAGAGTAAGACTCGTCCATTTCCCATGAAGTCACCCAGAAATTCAACGACAATGAGTGACACGATATCCAGGATAAAAACTTGAGCAGAGCCTCACACTCGCCCTTCTTTCAAATCCCGAAGAGTTCTCCTCATGGTCTGTAGATCAGTTCTGCCATACCTATGACCCGAAACATAAGCCGAGTTTGTGTTTTCAGACAACTGTCCAAACAGCCCTGGCCTACACAACCTACAGGCTCAGGCCCCTGGAGCCAAACCTGAGGACTGTACTTGCCCTCTCCAAGGGAATTGTGTGTGCCCATTCCAATGGCCACAACCCTTCTCATAGGATAAACCTCCAAAGTCCCTGATCCATCTCAATAGTGGTGGCTTCCCAGGAAAAACAGGGGCAATCTGAGCCCAACTGAGCACCTACCTGCACTCAGACCCATAGACAGATGTCCCCAGAGGTAAAAAGGAAAGAACAGGCCCCTAGGCACTAATCAGATCCATTGCTTTGGTTTCCAGGCATCTCTCCTCAGAGGCCTGGATTTCAAAAGCAGCATATAGATGTTTCTTGACTCACCCATCAGAAAACATCTCATCTACACATGGGAAACTTGCACGTTGGAGCTGTGTCAAAGCCTTTGTTTAGGAGAACCCTTTTGGGCCCCAGTGCCACCGCTTCATTCCAAGGTCTCCATAGACACAAAAGCACGTTAGGACCCATCCCCAGGGGTGTCCATTTCAACTCAGCGTCCTCGGTTGCTCCCCACAGATCCAGGAGATCTAACCTGTCTTGTTGCTAGGAGACAATTGGAATGCGAGGTGGGCTACCCAGCCATCCATCCTTAGAACCCTGCTCAGAATCATTGGCCTGGAGCCAATCAACAGGTCTCAATTGTCCTGCAGAAGACTCTCTGCAGTTTGGAGCTTCTCACAACTCCCATCGTGGGAAAACACCCATGGCCTCGAGATGCCCCCCCCCCATTCATGAAGGGGCCATCAGGGACAGAAACTCCAACCTGAGCGATCGTCTGATCCTCGCCCTGACTTCAGATGCACGAGATCTCGATTCAGGTCTGTAGATTGTGCCTGCCATGGCCTCACCCAGAACCTAAGCCTAGCTTGTGTTCTCAGACTTTTGTCGTCAGACTACTGGCCCACAAGCCCTCCAGTTTGGCAATCCAGAACTACAATGCAGCACTCTGCCAGCCCTCCAGAAGAAAAACATTGTCCTCTGGGACTACCCAGTAAGCCCAAATGAGGATCAAACTGCACCGACCATGGCTGTACCCCAAATACATAGGCTGACCAGGGCACTAATGCCCTTTCTGACACAGCCTGAGCCTGGACCCCCTGGACCCTCCCAGACAGCTGGCCGCACACTGAGCACATCGAGCCGCCATGGCCTTAGGTCGTCATCTCTTCCCAACCTCGGTTTTCAGGTTTCAGAACCTAGACCTTATCTCCAATCACTGCCCAGGGTTGAAGGTGATGCAGAAATCAGAACTCCTTCCCCATGGCAAGAAACCTTGTGGTTG
Organism: Mustela nivalis; assembly: GCF_964662115.1. Lineage (NCBI taxonomy): Eukaryota > Metazoa > Chordata > Mammalia > Carnivora > Mustelidae > Mustela > Mustela nivalis. Next base: position 153,132 of record NW_028135359.1, on the reverse strand, counting down.
GCATGTTGTCCAACGTTCAGTGTCATTGAAACCAGTGTGGCCCATGAGGCCCCGCCCATGCTAGCGGGCCACATGGTCACAAGCACACATTGTGATGCTCAGGCTGAGCCTAGTCCTCAAGTAAGGCCGCTCAGTGGCTGGATGAAGAGATAGCATATTGGGCTTGCCATGCCCCTAGGCCCCAATTTTTAACCATAGATCGGGTTGACCCTTCAGTCTTCCCCACGGCTTGGCTTTGGAATTCCTCTTTTGGTGGGACACCTGAGGTAACAAAACTGAAATGAGTCCTCCCATCCCACAGATTGACGAAAAGCAATTGGGAATCGGGCCAAATCCCCAGAGAGGAAGATTCGTCCATGGCCCATGAGGCCTCCCCGACATTCCACGGCCATCGCTGATACAAAATCCAGAGACAAAAGCCTGAGCAAGCGCCTCAGACTCGCACGTTCTTCATATCCTGAAGAGTTCTTCTCATGGTTTGTAGATCGGGCCTGCCATACCTACGTCCCCAAATCTAAGCTGAGTTTGTGTTTTCAGACTTCTGTCCACAAAGTCTTGGGCCAACCACCCTGCAGGCTGGGCCCCTGGAGCCACACATTAGGACTGTGCCTACCAATCCATGGGAATTCTGCCCATTCCATGGTCCAAAATAGTACAAATTAGGAGAAACCTCCAAAGTCCCTGAGGCCATCCCAATAGTGTAGGTCGCCCGGAACAAACAAGGGCTGTCTGACACCAGCTGATAATCGACCTCCACTCATACCATAGTTGGATGTCCCCAGAGAAGAAGATTGAACCAGACAGGACCCTAGGCCATAATAGGATCCATTGCTTTGGGTTACAGGCACGTGTCCTCAAAAGCCTGATTCCAATACGAGCATAGGGGTTTTCCTGAGGCACCCATCAGAACTCATCTCGTCTCCACAAGGAAACCTGTGCATGGGAGCCATGTCCAAAGCTTAGGAGAGTACTTCAGGGTCCCGGTGCCACCGCCCCATTCCAAGGCCCTCATGGACACAAAAACACATTAGGACCCATCCTCAGGAAAGTCCATTTCAACTCAGCCACCGCGGTTGCTCTGGCAGAGCCATCAGATCTAAACTGTCTTGTTGCTAGGAGACAATTGAAATGCGAGGTGGGATTCCCAGGCATCCATCCGCGACCGATGCTCTGGAGTCATTCCATATGGGATGTCCTGGAGCTGTCCAACAGGTCTCAATTGTCCCGCAGAAGGAATCCTTGAAGGGGGCATCCCACAACTCCCAACGTGGGAAAACCTCAATGGCCTCGAGATTCCGCTCCCTTCATGAAGCGGCCGTCATGCTCAGAAACTCCAACCTGAGCCAACGTCTGGTCCTCGCCCTGACTTCAGATGCATGAGATATTGGTTCAGATCTGCAGGGGGTACCTGCCATGCCCTCGCCCTGAAACCCAAGTCTAGCTTGTCTTCTCAGACTTCCGTCCTCACACTCCTGGCCCCGAATCCCTCAAGTTTGGCAATTCCGGACCCACAATGCAGCACTCTGCCTGCCCTCTAGAAAAAAAATTATTGCCTCATGAGCTGCCCAGGCACCTTAAATGAGGGTAAACCTACACAGCACTCGACTTTACCCAAATTATATAGTGTAACCTGGGCACTAATGCACTGTCGAACAAACCTGAGCCCGGACCTCCTAACCAACACCCAGAAAGCTGACCGCACACTGAGCACATAAAACCCGCCATGGCCTTAGGTCATCATCTCTTCCCTACCTCAGTTTTCAGGCTTCAGAACCGAGACCTTATCTCCAATCACTGCCCAGGGGTGAGTGTGATGCAGAAATCAGAATTCCTCCTTACCCATGGCAAGAATCCTTGTGGTTGGCACGTTCAGTGTAGGAGAAACCAGCATTCACCCTGAGGCCCCGCCCATTCTTGAGTGCGATGAGGGCATACACACGCATTGTGACCCTCAGCATGAGTCCTGTCCTCTAGTAAGTCCTCTCAGTGGCTGGACCATTAGATGTCATAATGGGCTTGACATGTCCCTAGGCCCCAATTTTAAACCAGATTTCTGATTGTCCAGTCGCCCCTCCCCAGGGCTCTACTCTGGAATCCATCATTTGGTGGGACACCTGAGGTTAAAAAAGAAAAAAACAACAACAACAACAACAACAACAAAAAACGCACTTCTTCTTCCAGCCCACAGAATGACCGCAAACTCTTTGGACGTGGACAAACTACCAGAGAGTAAGACTCGTCCATTTCCGATGAAGTCACCCAGAAATTCAACGACCATGAGTGACACGATATCCAGGATAAAAACTTGAGCAGAGCCTCACACTCGCCCTTCTTTCAAATCCCGAAGAGTTCTCCTCATGGTCTGTAGATCAGTCCTGCCATACCTATGACCCGAAACATAAGCCGAGTTTGTGTTTTCAGACAACTGTCCAAACAGCCCTGGCCTACACAACCTACAGGCTCAGGCCCCTGGAGCCAAACCTGAGGACTGTACTTGCCCTCTCCAAGGGAATTGTGTGTGCCCATTCCAATGGCCACAACCCTTCTCATAGGATAAACCTCCAAAGTCCCTGATCCATCTCAATAGTGGTGGCTTCCCTGGAAAAACAGGGGCAATCTGAGCCCAACTGAGCTTCTACCTGCACTCAGACCCATAGACAGATGTCTCCAGAGGTAAAAAGGAAAGAACAGGCCCCTAGGCACTAATCAGATCCAATGCTTTGGTTTCCAGGCATCTCTCCTCAGAGGCCTGGATTTCAAAAGCAGCATATAGCTGTTTCTTGACTCACCCACCAGAAAACATCTCATCTACACATGGGACACTTGCACGTTGGAGCTGTGTCAAAGCCTTTGTTTAGGAGAACCCTTTTGGGCCCCAGTGCCACCGCTTCATTCCAAGGTCTCCATAGACACAAAAGCACGTTAGTACCCATCCCCAGGGGTGTCCATTTCAACTCAGCGTCCTCGGTTGCTCCCCACAGATCCAGGAGATCTAACCTGTCTTGTTGCTAGGAGACAATTGGAATGCGAGGTGGGCTACCCAGCCATCCATCCTTAGAACCCTGCTCAGAATCATTGGCCTGGAGCCAAACAACAGGTCTCAATTGTCCTGCAGAAGACTCTCTGCAGTTTGCAGCTTCTCACAACTCCCATCGTGGGAAAACACCCATGGCCTCATGATGCCCCCCCCCCCATTAATGAAGGGGCCATCAGGGACAGAAACTCCAACCTGAGCGATCGTCTGATCCTCGCCCTGACTTCAGATGCACGAGATCTCGATTCAGGTCTGTAGATTGTGCCTGCCATGGCCTCACCCAGAAACCTATGCCTAGCTTGTGTTCTCAGACTTTTGTCGTCAGACTACTGGCCCACAAGCCCTCCAGTTTGGCAATCCAGAACTACAATGCAGCACTCTGCCGGCCCTCCAGAAGAAAAACATTGTCCTCTGGGACTACCCAGTAAGCCCAAATGAGGATCAAACTGCACCGACCATGGCTGTACCCCAAATACATAGGCTGACCAGGGCACTAATGCCCTTTCTGACACAGCCTGAGCCTGGACCCCCTGGACCCTCCCAGACAGCTGGCCACACACTGAGCACATCGAGCCGCCATGGCCTTAGGTCGTCATCTCTTCCCAACCTCGGTTTTCAGGTTTCAGAACCTAGACCTTATCTCCAATCACTGCCCAGGGTTGAAGGTGATGCAGAAATCAGAACTCCTTCCCCATGGCAAGAAACCTTGTGGTTGGCATGTTGTCCAACTTTCAGTGTAGTTGAAACCAGTGTGGCCCATGAGGCCCCGCCCATGCTCGCAGGCCACATTGGGCACAAACACACATTGTGACGCTCAGGCTGAGCCTAGTCCTCAAGTAAGGCCGCTCAGTGGCTGGATGAAGAGATAGCATATTGGGCTTGCCATGCCCCCAGGCCCCAATTTTTAACCATAGTTCGGGTTGACCCTTCAGTCTTCCCCACGGCTTGGCTTTGGAATTCCTCTTTTGGTGGGACACCTGAGGTAACAAAACTGAAATGAGTCCTCCCATCCCACAGATTGACGAAAAGCAATTGGGAATCGGGCCAAATCCCCAGAGAGGAAGATTCGTCCATGGCCCATGAGGCCTCCCCGACATTCCACGGCCATCGCTGATACAAAATCCAGAGACAAAAGCCTGAGCAAGCGCCTCAGACTAGCAATTTCTTCATATCCTGAAGAGTTCTTCTCATGATTTGTAGATCGGGCCTGCCATACCTACGTCCCCTAATCTAAGCTGAGTTTGTGTTTTCAGACTTCTGTCCTCAAAGTCTTGGGCCAACCACCCTGCAGGCTGGGCCCATGGAGCCACACATTAGGACTGTGCCTACCAATCCATGGGAATTCTGCCCATTCCATGGTCCAAAATAGTACAAATTAGGAGAAACCTCCAAAGTCCCTGAGGCCATCCCAATAGTGTAGGTCGCCCGGAACAAACAAGGGCTGTCTGACACCAGCTGATAATCGACCTCCACTCATACCATAGTTGGATGTCCCCAGAGAAGAAGATTGAACCAGACAGGACCCTAGGCCATAATAGGATCCATTGCTTTGGGTTACAGGCATGTGTCCTCAAAAGCCTGATTCCAATACGAGCATAGGGGTTTTCCTGAGGCACCCATCAGAACTCATCTCGTCTCCACAAGGAAACCTGTGCATGGGAGCCATGTCCAAAGCTTAGGAGAGTACTTCAGGGTCCCGGTGCCACCGCCCCATTCCAAGGCCCTCATGGACACAAAAACACATTAGGACCCATCCTCAGGAAAGTCCATTTCAACTCAGCCACCGCGGTTGCTCTGGCAGAGCCATCAGATCTAAACTGTCTTGTTGCTAGGAGACAATTGAAATGCGAGGTGGGATTCCCAGGCATCCATCCGCGACCGATGCTCTGGAGTCATTCCATATGGGATGTCCTGGAGCTGTCTAACAGGTCTCAATTGTCCCGCAGAAGGAATCCTTGAAGGGGGCATCCCACAACTCCCAACGTGGGAAAACCTCAATGGCCTCGAGATTCCGCTCCCTTCATGAAGCGGCCGTCATGCTCAGAAACTCCAACCTGAGCCAACGTCTGGTCCTCGCCCTGACTTCAGATGCATGAGATATTGGTTCAGATCTGCAGGGGGTACCTGCCATGCCCTCGCCCTGAAACCCAAGTCTAGCTTGTCTTCTCAGACTTCCGTCCTCACACTCCTGGCCCCGAATCCCTCAAGTTTGGCAATTCCGGACCCACAATGCAGCACTCTGCCTGCCCTCTAGAAAAAAAATTATTGCCTCATGAGCTGCCCAGGCACCTTAAATGAGGGTAAACCTACACAGCACTCGACTTTACCCAAATTATATAGTGTAACCTGGGCACTAATGCACTGTCGAACAAACCTGAGCCCGGACCTCCTAACCAACACCCAGAAAGCTGACCGCACACTGAGCACATAAAACCCGCCATGGCCTTAGGTCATCATCTCTTCCCTACCTCAGTTTTCAGGCTTCAGAACCGAGACCTTATCTCCAATCACTGCCCAGGGGTGAGTGTGATGCAGAAATCAGAATTCCTCCTTACCCATGGCAAGAATCCTTGTGGTTGGCACGTTCAGTGTAGGAGAAACCAGCATTCACCCTGAGGCCCCGCCCATTCTTGAGTGCGATGAGGGCATACACACGCATTGTGACCCTCAGCATGAGTCCTGTCCTCTAGTAAGTCCTCTCAGTGGCTGGACCATTAGATGTCATAATGGGCTTGACATGTCCCTAGGCCCCAATTTTTAACCAGATTTCTGATTGTCCAGTCGCCCCTCCCCAGGGCTCTACTCTGGAATCCATCATTTGGTGGGACACCTGAGGTTAAAAAAGAAAAAAACAACAACAACAACAACAACAACAAAAAACGCACTTCTTCTTCCAGCCCACAGAATGACCGCAAACTCTTTGGACGTGGACAAACTACCAGAGAGTAAGACTCGTCCATTTCCGATGAAGTCACCCAGAAATTCAACGACCATGAGTGACACGATATCCAGGATAAAAACTTGAGCAGAGCCTCACACTCGCCCTTCTTTCAAATCCCGAAGAGTTCTCCTCATGGTCTGTAGATCAGTCCTGCCATACCTATGACCCGAAACATAAGCCGAGTTTGTGTTTTCAGACAACTGTCCAAACAGCCCTGGCCTACACAACCTACAGGCTCGGGCCCCTGGAGCCAAACCTGAGGACTGTACTTGCCCTCTCCAAGGGAATTGTGTGTGCCCATTCCAATGGCCACAACCCTTCTCATAGGATAAACCTCCAAAGTCCCTGATCCATCTCAATAGTGGTGGCTTCCCTGGAAAAACAGGGGCAATCTGAGCCCAACTGAGCTTCTACCTGCACTCAGACCCATAGACAGATGTCTCCAGAGGTAAAAAGGAAAGAACAGGCCCCTAGGCACTAATCAGATCCAATGCTTTGGTTTCCAGGCATCTCTCCTCAGAGGCCTGGATTTCAAAAGCAGCATATAGCTGTTTCTTGACTCACCCACCAGAAATCATCTCATCTACACATGGGACACTTGCACGTTGGAGCTGTGTCAAAGCCTTTGTTTAGGAGAACCCTTTAGGGCCCCAGTGCCACCGCTTCATTCCAAGGTCTCCATAGACACAAAAGCACATTAGTACCCATCCCCAGGGGTGTCCATTTCAACTCAGCGTCCTCGGTTGCTCCCCACAGATCCAGGAGATCTAACCTGTCTTGTTGCTAGGAGACAATTGGAATGCGAGGTGGGCTACCCAGCCATCCATCCTTGGATCCCTGCTCAGAATCATTGGCCTGGAGCCAAACAACAGGTCTCAATTGTCCTGCAGAAGACTCTCTGCAGTTTGGAGCTTCTCACAACTCCCATCGTGGGAAAACACCCATGGCATCGTGATGCCCCCCCCCATTCATGAAGGGCCCATCAGGGACAGAAACTCCAACCTGAGCGATCGTCTGATCCTCGCCCTGACTTCAGATGCACGAGATCTCGATTCAGGTCTGTAGATTGTGCCTGCCATGGCCTCACCCAGAACCTAAGCCTAGCTTGTGTTCTCAGACTTTTGTCGTCAGACTACTGGCCCACAAGCCCTCCAGTTTGGCAATCCAGAACTACAATGCAGCACTCTGCCGGCCCTCCAGAAGAAAAACATTGTCCTCTGGGACTACCCAGTAAGCCCAAATGAGGATCAAACTGCACCGACCATGGCTGTACCCCAAATACATAGGCTGACCAGGGCACTAATGCCCTTTCTGACACAGCCTGAGCCTGGACCCCCTGGACCCTCCCAGACAGCTGGCCACACACTGAGCACATCGAGCCGCCATGGCCTTAGGTCGTCATCTCTTCCCAACCTCGGTTTTCAGGTTTCAGAACCTAGACCTTATCTCCAATCACTGCCCAGGGTTGAAGGTGATGCAGAAATCAGAACTCCTTCCCCATGGCAAGAAACCTTGTGGTTGGCATGTTGTCCAACTTTCAGTGTAGTTGAAACCAGTGTGGCCCATGAGGCCCCGCCCATGCTCGCAGGCCACATTGGGCACAAACACACATTGTGACGCTCAGGCTGAGCCTAGTCCTCAAGTAAGGCCGCTCAGTGGCTGGATGAAGAGATAGCATATTGGGCTTGCCATGCCCCCAGGCCCCAATTTTTAACCATAGTTCGGGTTGACCCTTCAGTCTTCCCCACGGCTTGGCTTTGGAATTCCTCTTTTGGTGGGACACCTGAGGTAACAAAACTGAAATGAGTCCTCCCATCCCACAGATTGACGAAAAGCAATTGGGAATCGGGCCAAATCCCCAGAGAGGAAGATTCGTCCATGGCCCATGAGGCCTCCCCGACATTCCACGGCCATCGCTGATACAAAATCCAGAGACAAAAGCCTGAGCAAGCGCCTCAGACTAGCAATTTCTTCATATCCTGAAGAGTTCTTCTCATGGTTTGTAGATCGGGCCTGCCATACCTACGTCCCCTAATCTAAGCTGAGTTTGTGTTTTCAGACTTCTGTCCTCAAAGTCTTGGGCCAACCACCCTGCAGGCTGGGCCCATGGAGCCACACATTAGGACTGTGCCTACCAATCCATGGGAATTCTGCCCATTCCATGGTCCAAAATAGTACAAATTAGGAGAAACCTCCAAAGTCCCTGAGGCCATCCCAATAGTGTAGGTCGCCCGGAACAAACAAGGGCTGTCTGACACCAGCTGATAATCGACCTCCACTCATACCATAGATGGATGTCCCCAGAGAAGAAGATTGAACCAGACAGGACCCTAGGCCATAATAGGATCCATTGCTTTGGGTTACAGGCATGTGTCCTCAAAAGCCTGATTCCAATACGAGCATAGGGGTTTTCCTGAGGCACCCATCAGAACTCATCTCGTCTCCACAAGGAAACCTGTGCATGGGAGCCATGTCCAAAGCTTAGGAGAGTACTTCAGGGTCCCGGTGCCACCGCCCCATTCCAAGGCCCTCATGGACACAAAAACACATTAGGACCCATCCTCAGGAAAGTCCATTTCAACTCAGCCACCCCGGTTGCTCCGGCAGAGCCATCAGATCTAAACTGTCTTGTTGCTAGGAGACAATTGGAAAGCGAGGCGGGCTTCCCAGGCATCCATCCGCGAACGGTGCTCTGGAGTCATTCCATATGGGATGTCCTGGAGCTGTCCAACAGGTCTCAATTGTCCCGCAGAAGGAATCCTTGAAGGGGGCATCCCACAACTCCCAACGTGGGAAAACCTCAATGGCCTCGAGATTCCGCTCCCTTCATGAAGCGGCCGTCATGCTCAGAAACTCCAACCTGAGCCAACGTCTGGTCCTCGCCCTGACTTCAGATGCATGAGATATTGGTTCAGATCTGCAGGGGGTACCTGCCATGCCCTCGCCCTGAAACCCAAGTCTAGCTTGTCTTCTCAGACTTCCGTCCTCACACTCCTGGCCCCGAATCCCTCAAGTTTGGCAATTCCGGACCCACAATGCAGCACTCTGCCTGCCCTCTAGAAAAAAAATTATTGCCTCATGAGCTGCCCAGGCACCTTAAATGAGGATCAACCTACACAGCACTCGATTTTACCCAAATTATATAGTGTAACCTGGGCACTAATGCACTATCGAACAAACCTGAGCCCGGACCTCCTAACCAACACCCAGAAAGCTGAGTCCACACTGAGCACATAAAACCCGCCATGGCCTTAGGTCATCATCTCTTCCCTACCTCAGTTTTCAGGCTTCAGAACCGAGACCTTATCTCCAATCACTGCCCAGGGGTGAGTGTGATGCAGAAATCAGATGTCCTCCTTACCCATGGCAAGAATCCTTGTGGTTGGCACGTTCAGTGTAGGAGAAACCAGCATTCACCCTGAGGCCCCGCCCATTCTTGAGTGCGATGAGGGCATACACACGCATTGTGACCCTCAGCATGAGTCCTGTCCTCTAGTAAGTCCTCTCAGTGGCTGGACCATTAGATGTCATAATGGGCTTGACATGTCCCTAGGCCCCAATTTTTAACCAGATTTCTGATTGTCCAGTCGCCCCTCCCCAGGGCTCTACTCTGGAATCCATCATTTGGTGGGACAAATGAGGTTAAAAAAGAAAAAAACAACAACAACAAAAAAAACGGACTTCTTCCAGCCCACAGAATGACCGCAAACTCTTTGGACGGGGCCAAACCACCAGAGAGTAAGACTCGTCCATTTCCCATGAAGTCACCCAGAAATTCAACGACAATGAGTGACACGATATCCAGGATAAAAACTTGAGCAGAGCCTCACACTCGCCCTTCTTTCAAATCCCGAAGAGTTCTCCTCATGGTCTGTAGATCAGTTCTGCCATACCTATGACCCGAAACATAAGCCGAGTTTGTGTTTTCAGACAACTGTCCAAACAGCCCTGGCCTACACAACCTACAGGCTCAGGCCCCTGGAGCCAAACCTGAGGACTGTACTTGCCCTCTCCAAGGGAATTGTGTGTGCCCATTCCAATGGCCACAACCCTTCTCATAGGATAAACCTCCAAAGTCCCTGATCCATCTCAATAGTGGTGGCTTCCCAGGAAAAACAGGGGCAATCTGAGCCCAACTGAGCACCTACCTGCACTCAGACCCATAGACAGATGTCCCCAGAGGTAAAAAGGAAAGAACAGGCCCCTAGGCACTAATCAGATCCATTGCTTTGGTTTCCAGGCATCTCTCCTCAGAGGCCTGGATTTCAAAAGCAGCATATAGATGTTTCTTGACTCACCCATCAGAAAACATCTCATCTACACATGGGAAACTTGCACGTTGGAGCTGTGTCAAAGCCTTTGTTTAGGAGAACCCTTTTGGGCCCCAGTGCCACCGCTTCATTCCAAGGTCTCCATAGACACAAAAGCACGTTAGGACCCATCCCCAGGGGTGTCCATTTCAACTCAGCGTCCTCGGTTGCTCCCCACAGATCCAGGAGATCTAACCTGTCTTGTTGCTAGGAGACAATTGGAATGCGAGGTGGGCTACCCAGCCATCCATCCTTAGAACCCTGCTCAGAATCATTGGCCTGGAGCCAATCAACAGGTCTCAATTGTCCTGCAGAAGACTCTCTGCAGTTTGGAGCTTCTCACAACTCCCATCGTGGGAAAACACCCATGGCCTCGAGATGCCCCCCCCCCCATTCATGAAGGGGCCATCAGGGACAGAAACTCCAACCTGAGCGATCGTCTGATCCTCGCCCTGACTTCAGATGCACGAGATCACGATTCAGGTCTGTAGATTGTGCCTGCCATGGCCTCACCCAGAACCTAAGCCTAGCTTGTGTTCTCAGACTTTTGTCGTCAGACTACTGGCCCACAAGCCCTCCAGTTTGGCAATCCAGAACTACAATGCAGCACTCTGCCAGCCCTCCAGAAGAAAAACATTGTCCTCTGGGACTACCCAGTAAGCCCAAATGAGGATCAAACTGCACCGACCATGGCTGTACCCCAAATACATAGGCTGACCAGGGCACTAATGCCCTTTCTGACACAGCCTGAGCCTGGACCCCCTGGACCCTCCCAGACAGCTGGCCGCACACTGAGCACATCGAGCCGCCATGGCCTTAGGTCGTCATCTCTTCCCAACCTCGGTTTTCAGGTTTCAGAACCTAGACCTTATCTCCAATCACTGCCCAGGGTTGAAGGTGATGCAGAAATCAGAACTCCTTCCCCATGGCAAGAAACCTTGTGGTTGGCATGTTGTCCAACGTTCAGTGTCATTGAAACCAGTGTGGCCCATGAGGCCCCGCCCATGCTAGCGGGCCACATGGTCACAAGCACACATTGTGATGCTCAGGCTGAGCCTAGTCCTCAAGTAAGGCCGCTCAGTGGCTGGATGAAGAGATAGCATATTGGGCTTGCCATGCCCCTAGGCCCCAATTTTTAACCATAGATCGGGTTGACCCTTCAGTCTTCCCCACGGCTTGGCTTTGGAATTCCTCTTTTGGTGGGACACCTGAGGTAACAAAACTGAAATGAGTCCTCCCATCCCACAGATTGACGAAAAGCAATTGGGAATCGGGCCAAATCCCCAGAGAGGAAGATTCGTCCATGGCCCATGAGGCCTCCCCGACATTCCACGGCCATCGCTGATACAAAATCCAGAGACAAAAGCCTGAGCAAGCGCCTCAGACTCGCACGTTCTTCATATCCTGAAGAGTTCTTCTCATGGTTTGTAGATCGGGCCTGCCATACCTACGTCCCCAAATCTAAGCTGAGTTTGTGTTTTCAGACTTCTGTCCACAAAGTCTTGGGCCAACCACCCTGCAGGCTGGGCCCCTGGAGCCACACATTAGGACTGTGCCTACCAATCCATGGGAATTCTGCCCATTCCATGGTCCAAAATAGTACAAATTAGGAGAAACCTCCAAAGTCCCTGAGGCCATCCCAATAGTGTAGGTCGCCCGGAACAAACAAGGGCTGTCTGACACCAGCTGATAATCGACCTCCACTCATACCATAGTTGGATGTCCCCAGAGAAGAAGATTGAACCAGACAGGACCCTAGGCCATAATAGGATCCATTGCTTTGGGTTACAGGCATGTGTCCTCAAAAGCCTGATTCCAATACGAGCATAGGGGTTTTCCTGAGGCACCCATCAGAACTCATCTCGTCTCCACAAGGAAACCTGTGCATGGGAGCCATGTCCAAAGCTTAGGAGAGTACTTCAGGGTCCCGGTGCCACCGCCCCATTCCAAGGCCCTCATGGACACAAAAACACATTAGGACCCATCCTCAGGAAAGTCCATTTCAACTCAGCCACCGCGGTTGCTCTGGCAGAGCCATCAGATCTAAACTGTCTTGTTGCTAGGAGACAATTGAAATGCGAGGTGGGATTCCCAGGCATCCATCCGCGACCGATGCTCTGGAGTCATTCCATATGGGATGTCCTGGAGCTGTCCAACAGGTCTCAATTGTCCCGCAGAAGGAATCCTTGAAGGGGGCATCCCACAACTCCCAACGTGGGAAAACCTCAATGGCCTCGAGATTCCGCTCCCTTCATGAAGCGGCCGTCATGCTCAGAAACTCCAACCTGAGCCAACGTCTGGTCCTCGCCCTGACTTCAGATGCATGAGATATTGGTTCAGATCTGCAGGGGGTACCTGCCATGCCCTCGCCCTGAAACCCAAGTCTAGCTTGTCTTCTCAGACTTCCGTCCTCACACTCCTGGCCCCGAATCCCTCAAGTTTGGCAATTCCGGACCCACAATGCAGCACTCTGCCTGCCCTCTAGAAAAAAAATTATTGCCTCATGAGCTGCCCAGGCACCTTAAATGAGGGTAAACCTACACAGCACTCGACTTTACCCAAATTATATAGTGTAACCTGGGCACTAATGCACTGTCGAACAAACCTGAGCCCGGACCTCCTAACCAACACCCAGAAAGCTGACCGCACACTGAGCACATAAAACCCGCCATGGCCTTAGGTCATCATCTCTTCCCTACCTCAGTTTTCAGGCTTCAGAACCGAGACCTTATCTCCAATCACTGCCCAGGGGTGAGTGTGATGCAGAAATCAGAATTCCTCCTTACCCATGGCAAGAATCCTTGTGGTTGGCACGTTCAGTGTAGGAGAAACCAGCATTCACCCTGAGGCCCCGCCCATTCTTGAGTGCGATGAGGGCATACACACGCATTGTGACCCTCAGCATGAGTCCTGTCCTCTAGTAAGTCCTCTCAGTGGCTGGACCATTAGATGTCATAATGGGCTTGACATGTCCCTAGGCCCCAATTTTTAACCAGATTTCTGATTGTCCAGTCGCCCCTCCCCAGGGCTCTACTCTGGAATCCATCATTTGGTGGGACACCTGAGGTTAAAAAAGAAAAAAACAACAACAACAACAACAACAACAAAAAACGCACTTCTTCTTCCAGCCCACAGAATGACCGCAAACTCTTTGGACGTGGACAAACTACCAGAGAGTAAGACTCGTCCATTTCCGATGAAGTCACCCAGAAATTCAACGAACATGAGTAACACGATATCCAGGATAAAAACTTGAGCAGAGCCTCACACTCGCCCTTCTTTCAAATCCCGAAGAGTTCTCCTCATGGTCTGTAGATCAGTCCTGCCATACCTATGACCCGAAACATAAGCCGAGTTTGTGTTTTCAGACAACTGTCCAAACAGCCCTGGCCTACACAACCTACAGGCTCGGGCCCCTGGAGCCAAACCTGAGGACTGTACTTGCCCTCTCCAAGGGAATTGTGTGTGCCCATTCCAATGGCCACAACCCTTCTCATAGGATAAACCTCCAAAGTCCCTGATCCATCTCAATAGTGGTGGCTTCCCTGGAAAAACAGGGGCAATCTGAGCCCAACTGAGCTTCTACCTGCACTCAGACCCATAGACAGATGTCTCCAGAGGTAAAAAGGAAAGAACAGGCCCCTAGGCACTAATCAGATCCAATGCTTTGGTTTCCAGGCATCTCTCCTCAGAGGCCTGGATTTCAAAAGCAGCATATAGCTGTTTCTTGACTCACCCACCAGAAATCATCTCATCTACACATGGGACACTTGCACGTTGGAGCTGTGTCAAAGCCTTTGTTTAGGAGAACCCTTTTGGGCCCCAGTGCCACCGCTTCATTCCAAGGTCTCCATAGACACAAAAGCACGTTAGTACCCATCCCCAGGGGTGTCCATTTCAACTCAGCGTCCTCGGTTGCTCCCCACAGATCCAGGAGATCTAACCTGTCTTGTTGCTAGGAGACAATTGGAATGCGAGGTGGGCTACCCAGCCATCCATCCTTGGATCCCTGCTCAGAATCATTGGCCTGGAGCCAAACAACAGGTCTCAATTGTCCTGCAGAAGACTCTCTGCAGTTTGGAGCTTCTCACAACTCCCATCGTGGGAAAACACCCATGGCATCGTGATGCCCCCCCCCATTCATGAAGGGCCCATCAGGGACAGAAACTCCAACCTGAGCGATCGTCTGATCCTCGCCCTGACTTCAGATGCACGAGATCTCGATTCAGGTCTGTAGATTGTGCCTGCCATGGCCTCACCCAGAACCTAAGCCTAGCTTGTGTTCTCAGACTTTTGTCGTCAGACTACTGGCCCACAAGCCCTCCAGTTTGGCAATCCAGAACTACAATGCAGCACTCTGCCGGCCCTCCAGAAGAAAAACATTGTCCTCTGGGACTACCCAGTAAGCCCAAATGAGGATCAAACTGCACCGACCATGGCTGTACCCCAAATACATAGGCTGACCAGGGCACTAATGCCCTTTCTGACACAGCCTGAGCCTGGACCCCCTGGACCCTCCCAGACAGCTGGCCACACACTGAGCACATCGAGCCGCCATGGCCTTAGGTCGTCATCTCTTCCCAACCTCGGTTTTCAGGTTTCAGAACCTAGACCTTATCTCCAATCACTGCCCAGGGTTGAAGGTGATGCAGAAATCAGAACTCCTTCCCCATGGCAAGAAACCTTGTGGTTGGCATGTTGTCCAACTTTCAGTGTAGTTGAAACCAGTGTGGCCCATGAGGCCCCGCCCATGCTCGCAGGCCACATTGGGCACAAACACACATTGTGACGCTCAGGCTGAGCCTAGTCCTCAAGTAAGGCCGCTCAGTGGCTGGATGAAGAGATAGCATATTGGGCTTGCCATGCCCCCAGGCCCCAATTTTTAACCATAGTTCGGGTTGACCCTTCAGTCTTCCCCACGGCTTGGCTTTGGAATTCCTCTTTTGGTGGGACACCTGAGGTAACAAAACTGAAATGAGTCCTCCCATCCCACAGATTGACGAAAAGCAATTGGGAATCGGGCCAAATCCCCAGAGAGGAAGATTCGTCCATGGCCCATGAGGCCTCCCCGACATTCCACGGCCATCGCTGATACAAAATCCAGAGACAAAAGCCTGAGCAAGCGCCTCAGACTAGCAATTTCTTCATATCCTGAAGAGTTCTTCTCATGGTTTGTAGATCGGGCCTGCCATACCTACGTCCCCTAATCTAAGCTGAGTTTGTGTTTTCAGACTTCTGTCCTCAAAGTCTTGGGCCAACCACCCTGCAGGCTGGGCCCATGGAGCCACACATTAGGACTGTGCCTACCAATCCATGGGAATTCTGCCCATTCCATGGTCCAAAATAGTACAAATTAGGAGAAACCTCCAAAGTCCCTGAGGCCATCCCAATAGTGTAGGTCGCCCGGAACAAACAAGGGCTGTCTGACACCAGCTGATAATCGACCTCCACTCATACCATAGATGGATGTCCCCAGAGAAGAAGATTGAACCAGACAGGACCCTAGGCCATAATAGGATCCATTGCTTTGGGTTACAGGCATGTGTCCTCAAAAGCCTGATTCCAATACGAGCATAGGGGTTTTCCTGAGGCACCCATCAGAACTCATCTCGTCTCCACAAGGAAACCTGTGCATGGGAGCCATGTCCAAAGCTTAGGAGAGTACTTCAGGGTCCCGGTGCCACCGCCCCATTCCAAGGCCCTCATGGACACAAAAACACATTAGGACCCATCCTCAGGAAAGTCCATTTCAACTCAGCCACCCCGGTTGCTCCGGCAGAGCCATCAGATCTAAACTGTCTTATTTCTAGGAGACAATTGGAATGCGAGGCGGGCTTCCCAGGCATCCATCCGCGAACGGTGCTCTGGAGTCATTCCATATGGGATGTCCTGGAGCTGTCCAACAGGTCTCAATTGTCCCGCAGAAGGAATCCTTGAAGGGGGCATCCCACAACTCCCAACGTGGGAAAACCTCAATGGCCTCGAGATTCCGCTCCCTTCATGAAGCGGCCGTCATGCTCAGAAACTCCAACCTGAGCCAACGTCTGGTCCTCGCCCTGACTTCAGATGCATGAGATATTGGTTCAGATCTGCAGGGGGTACCTGCCATGCCCTCGCCCTGAAACCCAAGTCTAGCTTGTCTTCTCAGACTTCCGTCCTCACACTCCTGGCCCCGAATCCCTCAAGTTTGGCAATTCCGGACCCACAATGCAGCACTCTGCCTGCCCTCTAGAAAAAAAATTATTGCCTCATGAGCTGCCCAGGCACCTTAAATGAGGATCAACCTACACAGCACTCGATTTTACCCAAATTATATAGTGTAACCTGGGCACTAATGCACTATCGAACAAACCTGAGCCCGGACCTCCTAACCAACACCCAGAAAGCTGAGTCCACACTGAGCACATAAAACCCGCCATGGCCTTAGGTCATCATCTCTTCCCTACCTCAGTTTTCAGGCTTCAGAACCGAGACCTTATCTCCAATCACTGCCCAGGGGTGAGTGTGATGCAGAAATCAGATGTCCTCCTTACCCATGGCAAGAATCCTTGTGGTTGGCACGTTCAGTGTAGGAGAAACCAGCATTCACCCTGAGGCCCCGCCCATTCTTGAGTGCGATGAGGGCATACACACGCATTGTGACCCTCAGCATGAGTCCTGTCCTCTAGTAAGTCCTCTCAGTGGCTGGACCATTAGATGTCATAATGGGCTTGACATGTCCCTAGGCCCCAATTTTTAACCAGATTTCTGATTGTCCAGTCGCCCCTCCCCAGGGCTCTACTCTGGAATCCATCATTTGGTGGGACAAATGAGGTTAAAAAAGAAAAAAACAACAACAACAAAAAAAACGGACTTCTTCCAGCCCACAGAATGACCGCAAACTCTTTGGACGGGGCCAAACCACCAGAGAGTAAGACTCGTCCATTTCCCATGAAGTCACCCAGAAATTCAACGACAATGAGTGACACGATATCCAGGATAAAAACTTGAGCAGAGCCTCACACTCGCCCTTCTTTCAAATCCCGAAGAGTTCTCCTCATGGTCTGTAGATCAGTTCTGCCATACCTATGACCCGAAACATAAGCCGAGTTTGTGTTTTCAGACAACTGTCCAAACAGCCCTGGCCTACACAACCTACAGGCTCAGGCCCCTGGAGCCAAACCTGAGGACTGTACTTGCCCTCTCCAAGGGAATTGTGTGTGCCCATTCCAATGGCCACAACCCTTCTCATAGGATAAACCTCCAAAGTCCCTGATCCATCTCAATAGTGGTGGCTTCCCAGGAAAAACAGGGGCAATCTGAGCCCAACTGAGCACCTACCTGCACTCAGACCCATAGACAGATGTCCCCAGAGGTAAAAAGGAAAGAACAGGCCCCTAGGCACTAATCAGATCCATTGCTTTGGTTTCCAGGCATCTCTCCTCAGAGGCCTGGATTTCAAAAGCAGCATATAGATGTTTCTTGACTCACCCATCAGAAAACATCTCATCTACACATGGGAAACTTGCACGTTGGAGCTGTGTCAAAGCCTTTGTTTAGGAGAACCCTTTTGGGCCCCAGTGCCACCGCTTCATTCCAAGGTCTCCATAGACACAAAAGCACGTTAGGACCCATCCCCAGGGGTGTCCATTTCAACTCAGCGTCCTCGGTTGCTCCCCACAGATCCAGGAGATCTAACCTGTCTTGTTGCTAGGAGACAATTGGAATGCGAGGTGGGCTACCCAGCCATCCATCCTTAGAACCCTGCTCAGAATCATTGGCCTGGAGCCAATCAACAGGTCTCAATTGTCCTGCAGAAGACTCTCTGCAGTTTGGAGCTTCTCACAACTCCCATCGTGGGAAAACACCCATGGCCTCGAGATGCCCCCCCCCCATTCATGAAGGGGCCATCAGGGACAGAAACTCCAACCTGAGCGATCGTCTGATCCTCGCCCTGACTTCAGATGCACGAGATCTCGATTCAGGTCTGTAGATTGTGCCTGCCATGGCCTCACCCAGAACCTAAGCCTAGCTTGTGTTCTCAGACTTTTGTCGTCAGACTACTGGCCCACAAGCCCTCCAGTTTGGCAATCCAGAACTACAATGCAGCACTCTGCCAGCCCTCCAGAAGAAAAACATTGTCCTCTGGGACTACCCAGTAAGCCCAAATGAGGATCAAACTGCACCGACCATGGCTGTACCCCAAATACATAGGCTGACCAGGGCACTAATGCCCTTTCTGACACAGCCTGAGCCTGGACCCCCTGGACCCTCCCAGACAGCTGGCCGCACACTGAGCACATCGAGCCGCCATGGCCTTAGGTCGTCATCTCTTCCCAACCTCGGTTTTCAGGTTTCAGAACCTAGACCTTATCTCCAATCACTGCCCAGGGTTGAAGGTGATGCAGAAATCAGAACTCCTTCCCCATGGCAAGAAACCTTGTGGTTGGCATGTTGTCCAACGTTCAGTGTCATTGAAACCAGTGTGGCCCATGAGGCCCCGCCCATGCTAGCGGGCCACATGGTCACAAGCACACATTGTGATGCTCAGGCTGAGCCTAGACCTCAAGTAAGGCCGCTCAGTGGCTGGATGAAGAGATAGCATATTGGGCTTGCCATGCCCCTAGGCCCCAATTTTTAACCATAGATCGGGTTGACCCTTCAGTCTTCCCCACGGCTTGGCTTTGGAATTCCTCTTTTGGTGGGACACCTGAGGTAACAAAACTGAAATGAGTCCTCCCATCCCACAGATTGACGAAAAGCAATTGGGAATCGGGCCAAATCCCCAGAGAGGAAGATTCGTCCATGGCCCATGAGGCCTCCCCGACATTCCACGGCCATCGCTGATACAAAATCCAGAGACAAAAGCCTGAGCAAGCGCCTCAGACTCGCACGTTCTTCATATCCTGAAGAGTTCTTCTCATGGTTTGTAGATCGGGCCTGCCATACCTACGTCCCCAAATCTAAGCTGAGTTTGTGTTTTCAGACTTCTGTCCACAAAGTCTTGGGCCAACCACCCTGCAGGCTGGGCCCCTGGAGCCACACATTAGGACTGTGCCTACCAATCCATGGGAATTCTGCCCATTCCATGGTCCAAAATAGTACAAATTAGGAGAAACCTCCAAAGTCCCTGAGGCCATCCCAATAGTGTAGGTCGCCCGGAACAAACAAGGGCTGTCTGACACCAGCTGATAATCGACCTCCACTCATACCATAGTTGGATGTCCCCAGAGAAGAAGATTGAACCAGACAGGACCCTAGGCCATAATAGGATCCATTGCTTTGGGTTACAGGCACGTGTCCTCAAAAGCCTGATTCCAATACGAGCATAGGGGTTTTCCTGAGGCACCCATCAGAACTCATCTCGTCTCCACAAGGAAACCTGTGCATGGGAGCCATGTCCAAAGCTTAGGAGAGTACTTCAGGGTCCCGGTGCCACCGCCCCATTCCAAGGCCCTCATGGACACAAAAACACATTAGGACCCATCCTCAGGAAAGTCCATTTCAACTCAGCCACCGCGGTTGCTCTGGCAGAGCCATCAGATCTAAACTGTCTTGTTGCTAGGAGACAATTGAAATGCGAGGTGGGATTCCCAGGCATCCATCCGCGACCGATGCTCTGGAGTCATTCCATATGGGATGTCCTGGAGCTGTCCAACAGGTCTCAATTGTCCCGCAGAAGGAATCCTTGAAGGGGGCATCCCACAACTCCCAACGTGGGAAAACCTCAATGGCCTCGAGATTCCGCTCCCTTCATGAAGCGGCCGTCATGCTCAGAAACTCCAACCTGAGCCAACGTCTGGTCCTCGCCCTGACTTCAGATGCATGAGATATTGGTTCAGATCTGCAGGGGGTACCTGCCATGCCCTCGCCCTGAAACCCAAGTCTAGCTTGTCTTCTCAGACTTCCGTCCTCACACTCCTGGCCCCGAATCCCTCAAGTTTGGCAATTCCGGACCCACAATGCAGCACTCTGCCTGCCCTCTAGAAAAAAAATTATTGCCTCATGAGCTGCCCAGGCACCTTAAATGAGGGTAAACCTACACAGCACTCGACTTTACCCAAATTATATAGTGTAACCTGGGCACTAATGCACTGTCGAACAAACCTGAGCCCGGACCTCCTAACCAACACCCAGAAAGCTGACCGCACACTGAGCACATAAAACCCGCCATGGCCTTAGGTCATCATCTCTTCCCTACCTCAGTTTTCAGGCTTCAGAACCGAGACCTTATCTCCAATCACTGCCCAGGGGTGAGTGTGATGCAGAAATCAGAATTCCTCCTTACCCATGGCAAGAATCCTTGTGGTTGGCACGTTCAGTGTAGGAGAAACCAGCATTCACCCTGAGGCCCCGCCCATTCTTGAGTGCGATGAGGGCATACACACGCATTGTGACCCTCAGCATGAGTCCTGTCCTCTAGTAAGTCCTCTCAGTGGCTGGACCATTAGATGTCATAATGGGCTTGACATGTCCCTAGGCCCCAATTTTAAACCAGATTTCTGATTGTCCAGTCGCCCCTCCCCAGGGCTCTACTCTGGAATCCATCATTTGGTGGGACACCTGAGGTTAAAAAAGAAAAAAACAACAACAACAACAACAACAACAAAAAACGCACTTCTTCTTCCAGCCCACAGAATGACCGCAAACTCTTTGGACGTGGACAAACTACCAGAGAGTAAGACTCGTCCATTTCCGATGAAGTCACCCAGAAATTCAACGACCATGAGTGACACGATATCCAGGATAAAAACTTGAGCAGAGCCTCACACTCGCCCTTCTTTCAAATCCCGAAGAGTTCTCCTCATGGTCTGTAGATCAGTCCTGCCATACCTATGACCCGAAACATAAGCCGAGTTTGTGTTTTCAGACAACTGTCCAAACAGCCCTGGCCTACACAACCTACAGGCTCAGGCCCCTGGAGCCAAACCTGAGGACTGTACTTGCCCTCTCCAAGGGAATTGTGTGTGCCCATTCCAATGGCCACAACCCTTCTCATAGGATAAACCTCCAAAGTCCCTGATCCATCTCAATAGTGGTGGCTTCCCTGGAAAAACAGGGGCAATCTGAGCCCAACTGAGCTTCTACCTGCACTCAGACCCATAGACAGATGTCTCCAGAGGTAAAAAGGAAAGAACAGGCCCCTAGGCACTAATCAGATCCAATGCTTTGGTTTCCAGGCATCTCTCCTCAGAGGCCTGGATTTCAAAAGCAGCATATAGCTGTTTCTTGACTCACCCACCAGAAAACATCTCATCTACACATGGGACACTTGCACGTTGGAGCTGTGTCAAAGCCTTTGTTTAGGAGAACCCTTTTGGGCCCCAGTGCCACCGCTTCATTCCAAGGTCTCCATAGACACAAAAGCACGTTAGTACCCATCCCCAGGGGTGTCCATTTCAACTCAGCGTCCTCGGTTGCTCCCCACAGATCCAGGAGATCTAACCTGTCTTGTTGCTAGGAGACAATTGGAATGCGAGGTGGGCTACCCAGCCATCCATCCTTAGAACCCTGCTCAGAATCATTGGCCTGGAGCCAAACAACAGGTCTCAATTGTCCTGCAGAAGACTCTCTGCAGTTTGCAGCTTCTCACAACTCCCATCGTGGGAAAACACCCATGGCCTCATGATGCCCCCCCCCCCATTAATGAAGGGGCCATCAGGGACAGAAACTCCAACCTGAGCGATCGTCTGATCCTCGCCCTGACTTCAGATGCACGAGATCTCGATTCAGGTCTGTAGATTGTGCCTGCCATGGCCTCACCCAGAAACCTATGCCTAGCTTGTGTTCTCAGACTTTTGTCGTCAGACTACTGGCCCACAAGCCCTCCAGTTTGGCAATCCAGAACTACAATGCAGCACTCTGCCGGCCCTCCAGAAGAAAAACATTGTCCTCTGGGACTACCCAGTAAGCCCAAATGAGGATCAAACTGCACCGACCATGGCTGTACCCCAAATACATAGGCTGACCAGGGCACTAATGCCCTTTCTGACACAGCCTGAGCCTGGACCCCCTGGACCCTCCCAGACAGCTGGCCACACACTGAGCACATCGAGCCGCCATGGCCTTAGGTCGTCATCTCTTCCCAACCTCGGTTTTCAGGTTTCAGAACCTAGACCTTATCTCCAATCACTGCCCAGGGTTGAAGGTGATGCAGAAATCAGAACTCCTTCCCCATGGCAAGAAACCTTGTGGTTGGCATGTTGTCCAACTTTCAGTGTAGTTGAAACCAGTGTGGCCCATGAGGCCCCGCCCATGCTCGCAGGCCACATTGGGCACAAACACACATTGTGACGCTCAGGCTGAGCCTAGTCCTCAAGTAAGGCCGCTCAGTGGCTGGATGAAGAGATAGCATATTGGGCTTGCCATGCCCCCAGGCCCCAATTTTTAACCATAGTTCGGGTTGACCCTTCAGTCTTCCCCACGGCTTGGCTTTGGAATTCCTCTTTTGGTGGGACACCTGAGGTAACAAAACTGAAATGAGTCCTCCCATCCCACAGATTGACGAAAAGCAATTGGGAATCGGGCCAAATCCCCAGAGAGGAAGATTCGTCCATGGCCCATGAGGCCTCCCCGACATTCCACGGCCATCGCTGATACAAAATCCAGAGACAAAAGCCTGAGCAAGCGCCTCAGACTAGCAATTTCTTCATATCCTGAAGAGTTCTTCTCATGATTTGTAGATCGGGCCTGCCATACCTACGTCCCCTAATCTAAGCTGAGTTTGTGTTTTCAGACTTCTGTCCTCAAAGTCTTGGGCCAACCACCCTGCAGGCTGGGCCCATGGAGCCACACATTAGGACTGTGCCTACCAATCCATGGGAATTCTGCCCATTCCATGGTCCAAAATAGTACAAATTAGGAGAAACCTCCAAAGTCCCTGAGGCCATCCCAATAGTGTAGGTCGCCCGGAACAAACAAGGGCTGTCTGACACCAGCTGATAATCGACCTCCACTCATACCATAGTTGGATGTCCCCAGAGAAGAAGATTGAACCAGACAGGACCCTAGGCCATAATAGGATCCATTGCTTTGGGTTACAGGCATGTGTCCTCAAAAGCCTGATTCCAATACGAGCATAGGGGTTTTCCTGAGGCACCCATCAGAACTCATCTCGTCTCCACAAGGAAACCTGTGCATGGGAGCCATGTCCAAAGCTTAGGAGAGTACTTCAGGGTCCCGGTGCCACCGCCCCATTCCAAGGCCCTCATGGACACAAAAACACATTAGGACCCATCCTCAGGAAAGTCCATTTCAACTCAGCCACCGCGGTTGCTCTGGCAGAGCCATCAGATCTAAACTGTCTTGTTGCTAGGAGACAATTGAAATGCGAGGTGGGATTCCCAGGCATCCATCCGCGACCGATGCTCTGGAGTCATTCCATATGGGATGTCCTGGAGCTGTCTAACAGGTCTCAATTGTCCCGCAGAAGGAATCCTTGAAGGGGGCATCCCACAACTCCCAACGTGGGAAAACCTCAATGGCCTCGAGATTCCGCTCCCTTCATGAAGCGGCCGTCATGCTCAGAAACTCCAACCTGAGCCAACGTCTGGTCCTCGCCCTGACTTCAGATGCATGAGATATTGGTTCAGATCTGCAGGGGGTACCTGCCATGCCCTCGCCCTGAAACCCAAGTCTAGCTTGTCTTCTCAGACTTCCGTCCTCACACTCCTGGCCCCGAATCCCTCAAGTTTGGCAATTCCGGACCCACAATGCAGCACTCTGCCTGCCCTCTAGAAAAAAAATTATTGCCTCATGAGCTGCCCAGGCACCTTAAATGAGGGTAAACCTACACAGCACTCGACTTTACCCAAATTATATAGTGTAACCTGGGCACTAATGCACTGTCGAACAAACCTGAGCCCGGACCTCCTAACCAACACCCAGAAAGCTGACCGCACACTGAGCACATAAAACCCGCCATGGCCTTAGGTCATCATCTCTTCCCTACCTCAGTTTTCAGGCTTCAGAACCGAGACCTTATCTCCAATCACTGCCCAGGGGTGAGTGTGATGCAGAAATCAGAATTCCTCCTTACCCATGGCAAGAATCCTTGTGGTTGGCACGTTCAGTGTAGGAGAAACCAGCATTCACCCTGAGGCCCCGCCCATTCTTGAGTGCGATGAGGGCATACACACGCATTGTGACCCTCAGCATGAGTCCTGTCCTCTAGTAAGTCCTCTCAGTGGCTGGACCATTAGATGTCATAATGGGCTTGACATGTCCCTAGGCCCCAATTTTTAACCAGATTTCTGATTGTCCAGTCGCCCCTCCCCAGGGCTCTACTCTGGAATCCATCATTTGGTGGGACACCTGAGGTTAAAAAAGAAAAAAACAACAACAACAACAACAACAACAAAAAACGCACTTCTTCTTCCAGCCCACAGAATGACCGCAAACTCTTTGGACGTGGACAAACTACCAGAGAGTAAGACTCGTCCATTTCCGATGAAGTCACCCAGAAATTCAACGACCATGAGTGACACGATATCCAGGATAAAAACTTGAGCAGAGCCTCACACTCGCCCTTCTTTCAAATCCCGAAGAGTTCTCCTCATGGTCTGTAGATCAGTCCTGCCATACCTATGACCCGAAACATAAGCCGAGTTTGTGTTTTCAGACAACTGTCCAAACAGCCCTGGCCTACACAACCTACAGGCTCGGGCCCCTGGAGCCAAACCTGAGGACTGTACTTGCCCTCTCCAAGGGAATTGTGTGTGCCCATTCCAATGGCCACAACCCTTCTCATAGGATAAACCTCCAAAGTCCCTGATCCATCTCAATAGTGGTGGCTTCCCTGGAAAAACAGGGGCAATCTGAGCCCAACTGAGCTTCTACCTGCACTCAGACCCATAGACAGATGTCTCCAGAGGTAAAAAGGAAAGAACAGGCCCCTAGGCACTAATCAGATCCAATGCTTTGGTTTCCAGGCATCTCTCCTCAGAGGCCTGGATTTCAAAAGCAGCATATAGCTGTTTCTTGACTCACCCACCAGAAATCATCTCATCTACACATGGGACACTTGCACGTTGGAGCTGTGTCAAAGCCTTTGTTTAGGAGAACCCTTTAGGGCCCCAGTGCCACCGCTTCATTCCAAGGTCTCCATAGACACAAAAGCACATTAGTACCCATCCCCAGGGGTGTCCATTTCAACTCAGCGTCCTCGGTTGCTCCCCACAGATCCAGGAGATCTAACCTGTCTTGTTGCTAGGAGACAATTGGAATGCGAGGTGGGCTACCCAGCCATCCATCCTTGGATCCCTGCTCAGAATCATTGGCCTGGAGCCAAACAACAGGTCTCAATTGTCCTGCAGAAGACTCTCTGCAGTTTGGAGCTTCTCACAACTCCCATCGTGGGAAAACACCCATGGCATCGTGATGCCCCCCCCCATTCATGAAGGGCCCATCAGGGACAGAAACTCCAACCTGAGCGATCGTCTGATCCTCGCCCTGACTTCAGATGCACGAGATCTCGATTCAGGTCTGTAGATTGTGCCTGCCATGGCCTCACCCAGAACCTAAGCCTAGCTTGTGTTCTCAGACTTTTGTCGTCAGACTACTGGCCCACAAGCCCTCCAGTTTGGCAATCCAGAACTACAATGCAGCACTCTGCCGGCCCTCCAGAAGAAAAACATTGTCCTCTGGGACTACCCAGTAAGCCCAAATGAGGATCAAACTGCACCGACCATGGCTGTACCCCAAATACATAGGCTGACCAGGGCACTAATGCCCTTTCTGACACAGCCTGAGCCTGGACCCCCTGGACCCTCCCAGACAGCTGGCCACACACTGAGCACATCGAGCCGCCATGGCCTTAGGTCGTCATCTCTTCCCAACCTCGGTTTTCAGGTTTCAGAACCTAGACCTTATCTCCAATCACTGCCCAGGGTTGAAGGTGATGCAGAAATCAGAACTCCTTCCCCATGGCAAGAAACCTTGTGGTTGGCATGTTGTCCAACTTTCAGTGTAGTTGAAACCAGTGTGGCCCATGAGGCCCCGCCCATGCTCGCAGGCCACATTGGGCACAAACACACATTGTGACGCTCAGGCTGAGCCTAGTCCTCAAGTAAGGCCGCTCAGTGGCTGGATGAAGAGATAGCATATTGGGCTTGCCATGCCCCCAGGCCCCAATTTTTAACCATAGTTCGGGTTGACCCTTCAGTCTTCCCCACGGCTTGGCTTTGGAATTCCTCTTTTGGTGGGACACCTGAGGTAACAAAACTGAAATGAGTCCTCCCATCCCACAGATTGACGAAAAGCAATTGGGAATCGGGCCAAATCCCCAGAGAGGAAGATTCGTCCATGGCCCATGAGGCCTCCCCGACATTCCACGGCCATCGCTGATACAAAATCCAGAGACAAAAGCCTGAGCAAGCGCCTCAGACTAGCAATTTCTTCATATCCTGAAGAGTTCTTCTCATGGTTTGTAGATCGGGCCTGCCATACCTACGTCCCCTAATCTAAGCTGAGTTTGTGTTTTCAGACTTCTGTCCTCAAAGTCTTGGGCCAACCACCCTGCAGGCTGGGCCCATGGAGCCACACATTAGGACTGTGCCTACCAATCCATGGGAATTCTGCCCATTCCATGGTCCAAAATAGTACAAATTAGGAGAAACCTCCAAAGTCCCTGAGGCCATCCCAATAGTGTAGGTCGCCCGGAACAAACAAGGGCTGTCTGACACCAGCTGATAATCGACCTCCACTCATACCATAGATGGATGTCCCCAGAGAAGAAGATTGAACCAGACAGGACCCTAGGCCATAATAGGATCCATTGCTTTGGGTTACAGGCATGTGTCCTCAAAAGCCTGATTCCAATACGAGCATAGGGGTTTTCCTGAGGCACC
This sequence comes from Mustela nivalis, assembly GCF_964662115.1. Classification (NCBI taxonomy): domain Eukaryota; kingdom Metazoa; phylum Chordata; class Mammalia; order Carnivora; family Mustelidae; genus Mustela; species Mustela nivalis. The sequence goes on along the minus strand of NW_028135359.1, from coordinate 126,021 downwards.
CATCAGAACTCATCTCGTCTCCACAAGGAAACCTGTGCATGGGAGCCATGTCCAAAGCTTAGGAGAGTACTTCAGGGTCCCGGTGCCACCGCCCCATTCCAAGGCCCTCATGGACACAAAAACACATTAGGACCCATCCTCAGGAAAGTCCATTTCAACTCAGCCACCCCGGTTGCTCCGGCAGAGCCATCAGATCTAAACTGTCTTGTTGCTAGGAGACAATTGGAAAGCGAGGCGGGCTTCCCAGGCATCCATCCGCGAACGGTGCTCTGGAGTCATTCCATATGGGATGTCCTGGAGCTGTCCAACAGGTCTCAATTGTCCCGCAGAAGGAATCCTTGAAGGGGGCATCCCACAACTCCCAACGTGGGAAAACCTCAATGGCCTCGAGATTCCGCTCCCTTCATGAAGCGGCCGTCATGCTCAGAAACTCCAACCTGAGCCAACGTCTGGTCCTCGCCCTGACTTCAGATGCATGAGATATTGGTTCAGATCTGCAGGGGGTACCTGCCATGCCCTCGCCCTGAAACCCAAGTCTAGCTTGTCTTCTCAGACTTCCGTCCTCACACTCCTGGCCCCGAATCCCTCAAGTTTGGCAATTCCGGACCCACAATGCAGCACTCTGCCTGCCCTCTAGAAAAAAAATTATTGCCTCATGAGCTGCCCAGGCACCTTAAATGAGGATCAACCTACACAGCACTCGATTTTACCCAAATTATATAGTGTAACCTGGGCACTAATGCACTATCGAACAAACCTGAGCCCGGACCTCCTAACCAACACCCAGAAAGCTGAGTCCACACTGAGCACATAAAACCCGCCATGGCCTTAGGTCATCATCTCTTCCCTACCTCAGTTTTCAGGCTTCAGAACCGAGACCTTATCTCCAATCACTGCCCAGGGGTGAGTGTGATGCAGAAATCAGATGTCCTCCTTACCCATGGCAAGAATCCTTGTGGTTGGCACGTTCAGTGTAGGAGAAACCAGCATTCACCCTGAGGCCCCGCCCATTCTTGAGTGCGATGAGGGCATACACACGCATTGTGACCCTCAGCATGAGTCCTGTCCTCTAGTAAGTCCTCTCAGTGGCTGGACCATTAGATGTCATAATGGGCTTGACATGTCCCTAGGCCCCAATTTTTAACCAGATTTCTGATTGTCCAGTCGCCCCTCCCCAGGGCTCTACTCTGGAATCCATCATTTGGTGGGACAAATGAGGTTAAAAAAGAAAAAAACAACAACAACAAAAAAAACGGACTTCTTCCAGCCCACAGAATGACCGCAAACTCTTTGGACGGGGCCAAACCACCAGAGAGTAAGACTCGTCCATTTCCCATGAAGTCACCCAGAAATTCAACGACAATGAGTGACACGATATCCAGGATAAAAACTTGAGCAGAGCCTCACACTCGCCCTTCTTTCAAATCCCGAAGAGTTCTCCTCATGGTCTGTAGATCAGTTCTGCCATACCTATGACCCGAAACATAAGCCGAGTTTGTGTTTTCAGACAACTGTCCAAACAGCCCTGGCCTACACAACCTACAGGCTCAGGCCCCTGGAGCCAAACCTGAGGACTGTACTTGCCCTCTCCAAGGGAATTGTGTGTGCCCATTCCAATGGCCACAACCCTTCTCATAGGATAAACCTCCAAAGTCCCTGATCCATCTCAATAGTGGTGGCTTCCCAGGAAAAACAGGGGCAATCTGAGCCCAACTGAGCACCTACCTGCACTCAGACCCATAGACAGATGTCCCCAGAGGTAAAAAGGAAAGAACAGGCCCCTAGGCACTAATCAGATCCATTGCTTTGGTTTCCAGGCATCTCTCCTCAGAGGCCTGGATTTCAAAAGCAGCATATAGATGTTTCTTGACTCACCCATCAGAAAACATCTCATCTACACATGGGAAACTTGCACGTTGGAGCTGTGTCAAAGCCTTTGTTTAGGAGAACCCTTTTGGGCCCCAGTGCCACCGCTTCATTCCAAGGTCTCCATAGACACAAAAGCACGTTAGGACCCATCCCCAGGGGTGTCCATTTCAACTCAGCGTCCTCGGTTGCTCCCCACAGATCCAGGAGATCTAACCTGTCTTGTTGCTAGGAGACAATTGGAATGCGAGGTGGGCTACCCAGCCATCCATCCTTAGAACCCTGCTCAGAATCATTGGCCTGGAGCCAATCAACAGGTCTCAATTGTCCTGCAGAAGACTCTCTGCAGTTTGGAGCTTCTCACAACTCCCATCGTGGGAAAACACCCATGGCCTCGAGATGCCCCCCCCCCCATTCATGAAGGGGCCATCAGGGACAGAAACTCCAACCTGAGCGATCGTCTGATCCTCGCCCTGACTTCAGATGCACGAGATCACGATTCAGGTCTGTAGATTGTGCCTGCCATGGCCTCACCCAGAACCTAAGCCTAGCTTGTGTTCTCAGACTTTTGTCGTCAGACTACTGGCCCACAAGCCCTCCAGTTTGGCAATCCAGAACTACAATGCAGCACTCTGCCAGCCCTCCAGAAGAAAAACATTGTCCTCTGGGACTACCCAGTAAGCCCAAATGAGGATCAAACTGCACCGACCATGGCTGTACCCCAAATACATAGGCTGACCAGGGCACTAATGCCCTTTCTGACACAGCCTGAGCCTGGACCCCCTGGACCCTCCCAGACAGCTGGCCGCACACTGAGCACATCGAGCCGCCATGGCCTTAGGTCGTCATCTCTTCCCAACCTCGGTTTTCAGGTTTCAGAACCTAGACCTTATCTCCAATCACTGCCCAGGGTTGAAGGTGATGCAGAAATCAGAACTCCTTCCCCATGGCAAGAAACCTTGTGGTTGGCATGTTGTCCAACGTTCAGTGTCATTGAAACCAGTGTGGCCCATGAGGCCCCGCCCATGCTAGCGGGCCACATGGTCACAAGCACACATTGTGATGCTCAGGCTGAGCCTAGTCCTCAAGTAAGGCCGCTCAGTGGCTGGATGAAGAGATAGCATATTGGGCTTGCCATGCCCCTAGGCCCCAATTTTTAACCATAGATCGGGTTGACCCTTCAGTCTTCCCCACGGCTTGGCTTTGGAATTCCTCTTTTGGTGGGACACCTGAGGTAACAAAACTGAAATGAGTCCTCCCATCCCACAGATTGACGAAAAGCAATTGGGAATCGGGCCAAATCCCCAGAGAGGAAGATTCGTCCATGGCCCATGAGGCCTCCCCGACATTCCACGGCCATCGCTGATACAAAATCCAGAGACAAAAGCCTGAGCAAGCGCCTCAGACTCGCACGTTCTTCATATCCTGAAGAGTTCTTCTCATGGTTTGTAGATCGGGCCTGCCATACCTACGTCCCCAAATCTAAGCTGAGTTTGTGTTTTCAGACTTCTGTCCACAAAGTCTTGGGCCAACCACCCTGCAGGCTGGGCCCCTGGAGCCACACATTAGGACTGTGCCTACCAATCCATGGGAATTCTGCCCATTCCATGGTCCAAAATAGTACAAATTAGGAGAAACCTCCAAAGTCCCTGAGGCCATCCCAATAGTGTAGGTCGCCCGGAACAAACAAGGGCTGTCTGACACCAGCTGATAATCGACCTCCACTCATACCATAGTTGGATGTCCCCAGAGAAGAAGATTGAACCAGACAGGACCCTAGGCCATAATAGGATCCATTGCTTTGGGTTACAGGCACGTGTCCTCAAAAGCCTGATTCCAATACGAGCATAGGGGTTTTCCTGAGGCACCCATCAGAACTCATCTCGTCTCCACAAGGAAACCTGTGCATGGGAGCCATGTCCAAAGCTTAGGAGAGTACTTCAGGGTCCCGGTGCCACCGCCCCATTCCAAGGCCCTCATGGACACAAAAACACATTAGGACCCATCCTCAGGAAAGTCCATTTCAACTCAGCCACCGCGGTTGCTCTGGCAGAGCCATCAGATCTAAACTGTCTTGTTGCTAGGAGACAATTGAAATGCGAGGTGGGATTCCCAGGCATCCATCCGCGACCGATGCTCTGGAGTCATTCCATATGGGATGTCCTGGAGCTGTCCAACAGGTCTCAATTGTCCCGCAGAAGGAATCCTTGAAGGGGGCATCCCACAACTCCCAACGTGGGAAAACCTCAATGGCCTCGAGATTCCGCTCCCTTCATGAAGCGGCCGTCATGCTCAGAAACTCCAACCTGAGCCAACGTCTGGTCCTCGCCCTGACTTCAGATGCATGAGATATTGGTTCAGATCTGCAGGGGGTACCTGCCATGCCCTCGCCCTGAAACCCAAGTCTAGCTTGTCTTCTCAGACTTCCGTCCTCACACTCCTGGCCCCGAATCCCTCAAGTTTGGCAATTCCGGACCCACAATGCAGCACTCTGCCTGCCCTCTAGAAAAAAAATTATTGCCTCATGAGCTGCCCAGGCACCTTAAATGAGGGTAAACCTACACAGCACTCGACTTTACCCAAATTATATAGTGTAACCTGGGCACTAATGCACTGTCGAACAAACCTGAGCCCGGACCTCCTAACCAACACCCAGAAAGCTGACCGCACACTGAGCACATAAAACCCGCCATGGCCTTAGGTCATCATCTCTTCCCTACCTCAGTTTTCAGGCTTCAGAACCGAGACCTTATCTCCAATCACTGCCCAGGGGTGAGTGTGATGCAGAAATCAGAATTCCTCCTTACCCATGGCAAGAATCCTTGTGGTTGGCACGTTCAGTGTAGGAGAAACCAGCATTCACCCTGAGGCCCCGCCCATTCTTGAGTGCGATGAGGGCATACACACGCATTGTGACCCTCAGCATGAGTCCTGTCCTCTAGTAAGTCCTCTCAGTGGCTGGACCATTAGATGTCATAAAGGGCTTGACATGTCCCTAGGCCCCAATTTTTAACCAGATTTCTGATTGTCCAGTCGCCCCTCCCCAGGGCTCTACTCTGGAATCCATCATTTGGTGGGACACCTGAGGTTAAAAAAGAAAAAAACAACAACAACAACAACAACAACAAAAAACGCACTTCTTCTTCCAGCCCACAGAATGACCGCAAACTCTTTGGACGTGGACAAACTACCAGAGAGTAAGACTCGTCCATTTCCGATGAAGTCACCCAGAAATTCAACGACCATGAGTGACACGATATCCAGGATAAAAACTTGAGCAGAGCCTCACACTCGCCCTTCTTTCAAATCCCGAAGAGTTCTCCTCATGGTCTGTAGATCAGTCCTGCCATACCTATGACCCGAAACATAAGCCGAGTTTGTGTTTTCAGACAACTGTCCAAACAGCCCTGGCCTACACAACCTACAGGCTCAGGCCCCTGGAGCCAAACCTGAGGACTGTACTTGCCCTCTCCAAGGGAATTGTGTGTGCCCATTCCAATGGCCACAACCCTTCTCATAGGATAAACCTCCAAAGTCCCTGATCCATCTCAATAGTGGTGGCTTCCCTGGAAAAACAGGGGCAATCTGAGCCCAACTGAGCTTCTACCTGCACTCAGACCCATAGACAGATGTCTCCAGAGGTAAAAAGGAAAGAACAGGCCCCTAGGCACTAATCAGATCCAATGCTTTGGTTTCCAGGCATCTCTCCTCAGAGGCCTGGATTTCAAAAGCAGCATATAGCTGTTTCTTGACTCACCCACCAGAAAACATCTCATCTACACATGGGACACTTGCACGTTGGAGCTGTGTCAAAGCCTTTGTTTAGGAGAACCCTTTTGGGCCCCAGTGCCACCGCTTCATTCCAAGGTCTCCATAGACACAAAAGCACGTTAGTACCCATCCCCAGGGGTGTCCATTTCAACTCAGCGTCCTCGGTTGCTCCCCACAGATCCAGGAGATCTAACCTGTCTTGTTGCTAGGAGACAATTGGAATGCGAGGTGGGCTACCCAGCCATCCATCCTTAGAACCCTGCTCAGAATCATTGGCCTGGAGCCAAACAACAGGTCTCAATTGTCCTGCAGAAGACTCTCTGCAGTTTGCAGCTTCTCACAACTCCCATCGTGGGAAAACACCCATGGCCTCATGATGCCCCCCCCCCATTAATGAAGGGGCCATCAGGGACAGAAACTCCAACCTGAGCGATCGTCTGATCCTCGCCCTGACTTCAGATGCACGAGATCTCGATTCAGGTCTGTAGATTGTGCCTGCCATGGCCTCACCCAGAAACCTATGCCTAGCTTGTGTTCTCAGACTTTTGTCGTCAGACTACTGGCCCACAAGCCCTCCAGTTTGGCAATCCAGAACTACAATGCAGCACTCTGCCGGCCCTCCAGAAGAAAAACATTGTCCTCTGGGACTACCCAGTAAGCCCAAATGAGGATCAAACTGCACCGACCATGGCTGTACCCCAAATACATAGGCTGACCAGGGCACTAATGCCCTTTCTGACACAGCCTGAGCCTGGACCCCCTGGACCCTCCCAGACAGCTGGCCACACACTGAGCACATCGAGCCGCCATGGCCTTAGGTCGTCATCTCTTCCCAACCTCGGTTTTCAGGTTTCAGAACCTAGACCTTATCTCCAATCACTGCCCAGGGTTGAAGGTGATGCAGAAATCAGAACTCCTTCCCCATGGCAAGAAACCTTGTGGTTGGCATGTTGTCCAACGTTCAGTGTAGTTGAAACCAGTGTGGCCCATGAGGCCCCGCCCATGCTCGCAGGACACATTGGTCACAAACACACATTGTGACGCTCAGGCTGAGCCCAGTCCTCTAGTAAGGCCTCTCAGTGGCTGGATGAAGAGATAGCATATTGGGCTTGCCATGCCCCTAGGCCCCAATTTTTAACCATAGTTCGGGTTGACCCTTCAGTCTTCCCCACGGCTTGGCTTTGGAATTCCTCTTTTGGTGGGACACCTGAGGTAACAAAACTGAAATGAGTCCTCCCATCCCACAGATTGACGAAAAGCAATTGGGAATCGGGCCAAATCCTCAGAGAGGAAGATTCGTCCATGGCCCATGAGGCCTCCCCGACATTCCACGGCCATCGCTGATACAAAATCCAGAGACAAAAGCCTGAGCAAGCGCCTCAGACTCGCACGTTCTTCATATCCTGAAGAGTTCTTCTCATGGTTTGTAGATCGGGCCTGCCATACCTACGTCCCCAAATCTAAGCTGAGTTTGTGTTTTCAGACTTCTGTCCACAAAGTCTTGGGCCAACCACCCTGCAGGCTGGGCACCTGGAGCCACACATTAGGACTGTGCCTACCAATCCATGGGAATTCTGCCCATTCCATGGTCCAAAATAGTACAAATTAGGAGAAACCTCCAAAGTCACTGAGGCCATCCCAATAGTGTAGGTCGCCCGGAACAAACAAGGGCTGTCTGACACCAGCTTATAATCACCCTCCACTCATACCATAGATGGATGTCCCCAGAGAAGAAGATTGAACCAGACAGGACCCTAGGCCATAATAGGATCCATTGCTTTGGGTTACAGGCATGTGTCCTCAAAAGCCTGATTCCAATACGAGCATAGGAGTTTTCCTGAGGCACCCATCAGAACTCATCTCGTCTCCACAAGGAAACCTGTGCATGGGAGCCATGTCCAAAGCTTAGGAGAGTACTTCAGGGTCCCGGTGCCACCGCCCCATTCCAAGGCCCTCATGGACACAAAAACACATTAGGACCCATCCTCAGGAAAGTCCATTTCAACTCAGCCACCCCGGTTGCTCCGGCAGAGCCATCAGATCTAAACTGTCTTGTTGCTAGGAGACAATTGGAATGCGAGGCGGGCTTCCCAGGCATACATCCGCGAACAATGCTCTGGAGTCATTCCATATGGGATGTCCTAGAGCTGTGCAACAGGTCTCAATTGTCCCGCAGAAGGAATCCTTGAAGGGGGCATCCCACAACTCCCAACGTGGGAAAACCTCAATGGCCTCGAGATTCCGCTCCCTTCATGAAGCGGCCGTCATGCTCAGAAACTCCAATCTGAGCCAACGTCTGATCCTAGCCCTGACTTCAATGCATGAGATATTGGTTCAGATCTGCAGGGGGTACCTGCCATGCCCTTGCCATGAAACCCAAGTCTAGCTTGTCTTCTCAGACTTCCGTCCTCACACTCCTGGCCCCGAAGCCCTCAAGTTTGGCAATTCCGGACCCACAATGCAGCACTCTGCCTGCCCTCTAGAAAAAAAATTATTGCCTCATGAGCTGCCCAGGCACCTTAAATGAGGGTAAACCTACACAGCACTCGACTTTACCCAAATTATATAGTGTAACCTGGGCACTAATGCACTGTCGAACAAACCTGAGCCCGGACCTCCTAACCAACACCCAGAAAGCTGACCGCACACTGAGCACATAAAACCCGCCATGGCCTTAGGTCATCATCTCTTCCCTACCTCAGTTTTCAGGCTTCAGAACCGAGACCTTATCTCCAATCATTGCCCAGGGGTGAGTGTGATGCAGAAATCAGAATTCCTCCTTACCCATGGCAAGAATCCATGTGGTTGGCACGTTCAATGTAGGAGAAACCAGCATTCACCCTGAGGCTCCCCCCCATTCTTGAGTGCGATGAGGGCATACACACGCATTGTGACCCTCAGCATGAGTCCTGTCCTCTAGTAAGTCCTCTCAGTGGCTGAACCATTTGATGTCATAATGGGCTTGACATGTCCCTAGGCCCCAATTTTTAACCAGATTTCTGATTGTCCCGGCGCCCCTCCCCAGGGCTCTACTCTGGAATCCATCATTTGGTGGGACACCTGAGGTTAAAAAAGAAAACAACAACAACAACAACAACAAAAAAAAAAAAAAAAAACGGACTTCTTCCAGCCCACAGAATGAACGCAAACTCTTTGGACTGGGCCAAACCACCAGAGAGTAAGACTCGTCCATTTCCCATGAAGTCACCCAGAAATTCCACGACCATGAGTGACACGATATCAAGAGACAAAAACTTGAGCAGGAGCCTCACTCGCCCTTCTTTCAAATCCCGAAGAGTTCTCCTCATTGTCTGTAGATCAGTCCTGCCATACCTATGACCCGAAACATAAGCCGAGTTTGTGTTTTCAGACAACTGTCCAAACAGCCCTGGCCTACACAACCTACAGGCTCGGGCCCCTGGAGCCAAACCTGAGGACTGTACTTGCCCTCTCCAAGGGAATTGTGTGTGCCCATTCCAATGGCCACAACCCTTCTAAAGGATAAACCTCCAAAGTCCCTGCTCCATCTCAATAGTGGTGGCTTCCCAAAAAAAACAGGGGCAATCTGAGCCCAAGTGAGCACCTACCTGCACTCAGACCCATAGACAGATGTCCCCAGAGGTAAAAAGGAAAGAACAGGCCCCTAGGCACTAATCAGATCCATTGGTTTGGTTTCCAGGCATCTCTCCTCAGAGGCCTGGATTTCAAAAGCAGCATATAGCTGTTTCTTGACTCACCCATCAGAAAACATCTCATCTACACATGGGAAACTTGCACGTTGGAGCTGTGTCAAAGCCTCTGTTTAAGAGAACCATTTAGGGCCCCAGTGCCACCGCTTCATTCCAAGGTCCCCATAGACACAAAAGCACGTTAGGACCCATCCCCAGGGGTGTCCATTTCAACTCAGCGTCCTCGGTTGCTCCCCACAGATCCAGGAGATCTAACCTGTCTTGTTGCGAGGAGACAATTGGAATGCGAGGTGGGCTACCCAGCCATCCATCCTTAGAACCCTGCTCAGAATCATTGGCCTGGAGCCAAACAACAGGTCTCAATTGTCCTGCAGAAGACTCTCTGCAGTTTGGAGCTTCTCACAACTCCCATCGTGGGAAAACACCCATGGCCTCGTGATGCCCCCCCCCATTCATGAAGGGGCCATCAGGGACAGAAACTCCAACCTGAGCGATCGTCTGATCCTCGCCCTGACTTCAGATGCATGAGATCTCGATTCAGGTCTGTAGATTGTGCCTGCCATGGCCTCACCCAGAAACCTAAGCCTAGCTTGTGTTCTCAGACTTTTGTCGTCAGACTACTTGCCCACAATCCCTCCAGTTTGGCAATCCAGAACTACAATGCAGCACTCTGCCGGCCCTCCAGAAGAAAAACATTGTCCTCTGGGGCTACCCAGTAACCCCAAATGAGGATCAACCTGCACCGACCTTGGCTGTACCCCAAATACATAGGCTGACCAGGGCACTAATGCCCTTTCTGACACAGCCTGAGCCTGGACCCCCTGGCCCCTCCCAGACAGCTGGCCGCACACTGAGCACATCCAGCCGCCATGGCCTTAGGTCGTCATCTCTTCCCAACCTCGGTTTTCATGTTTCAGAACCTAGACCTTATCTCCAATCAGTGCCCAAGGTTGAAGGTGATGCAGAAATCAGAACTCCTTCCCCATGGCAAGAAACCTTGTGGTTGGCATGTTGTCCAACGTTCAGTGTAGTTGAAACCAGTGTGGCCCATGAGGCCCCGCCCATGCTCGCGGGCCACATTGGTCACAAACACACATTGTGACCCTCAGGCTGAGCCCAGTCCTCAAGTAAGGCCACTCAGTGGCTGGATGAAGAGATAGCATATTGGGCTTGCCATGCCCCTAGGCCCCAATTTTTAACCATAGTTCGGGTTGTCCCTTCAGTCTTCCCCACGGCTTGGCTTTGGAATTCCTCTTTTGGTGGGACACCTGAGGTTTCAAACCTGAAATGAGTCCTCCCATCCCACAGTTTGACGAAAAGCAATTGGGAATCGGGCCAAATCCTCAGAGAGGAAGATTCGTCCATGGCCCATGAGGCCTCCCCGACATTCCTCGGCCATCGCTGATACAAAATCCAGAGACAAAAGCCTGAGCAAGCGCCTCAGACTCGCACTTTCTTCATATCCTGAAGATTTCTTCTCATGGTTTGTCGATCGGGCCTGCCATACATACGTCCCCAAACCTAAGCTGGGTTTGTGTTTTCAGACTTCTGTCCTCAAAATCTTGGGCCACACACCCTCCAGGCCGGTTGCCTGGAGCCACACATTAGGACGCTGCCTACGAATCCATGGGAATTCTGTCCATTCCATGGTCCAAAATCGTACAAATTAGGAGAAACCTCCAAAGTCCCTGAGGCCATCCCAATAGTGTAGGTCGCCCGGAACAAACAAGGACTGTCTGACACCAGCTGATAATCGACATCCACTCATACCATAGATGGATGTCCCCAGAGACGAAGATTGAACCAGACAGGACCCTAGGCCATAATAGGATCCATTGCTTTGGGTTACAGGCATGTGTCCTCAAAAGCCTGATTCCAATACAAGCATAGGGGTTTTCCTGAGGCACCCATCAGAACTCATCTCGTCTCCAAAATGAAACCTGTGCATGGGAGCCATGTCCAAAGCTTAAGAGAGTACTTCAGGGTCCCGGTGCCACCGCCCCATTCCAAGGCCCTCATTGACACAAAAACACATTAGGACCCATCCTCAGGAAAGTCCATTTCAACTCAGCCACCCCGGTTGCTCCCGCAGAGCCATCAGATCTAAACTGTCTTGTTGCTAGGAGACAATTGGAATGCGAGGCGGGCTTCCCAGGCATCCATCCGCGAACGGTGCTCTGGAGTCATTCCATATGGGATGTCCTAGAGCTGTGCAACAGGTCTCAATTGTCCCGCAGAAGGAATCCTTGAAGGGGGCATCCCACAACTCCCAACGTGGGAAAACCTCAATGGCCCCGAGATTCCGCTCCCTTCATAAAGCGACCGTCATGCACAGGAACTCCAACCTGAGCCAACGTCTGATCCTCGCCCTGACTTCAGAAGCATGAGATAGTGGTTCAGATCTGCAGTGGGTACCTGTCGTGCCCTCGCCCTGAAACCCATGTCTAGCTTGTCTTCTCACACTTCCGTCCTCAAACTGCTGGCCCCGAAGTCCTAAAATTTGGCAATTCCGGACCCACAATGCAGCACTCTGCCTGCCCTCTAGAAAAAAAAAAATTATTGCCTCATGAGCTGCCCAGGCACCTTAAATGAGGGTAAACCTACACAGAACTCGACTTTAACCAAATTATATAGTCTAACCTGGGCACAAATGCACTGTCGAACACAACCTGAGCCCGGACCTCCTGACCAACACCCAGAAAGCTGACCGCACACTGAGCACATAAAACCCGCCATGGCCTTAGGTCATCATCTCTTCCCTACCTCAGTTTTCAGGCTTCAGAACCGAGACCTTATCTCCAATCACTGCCCAGGGGTGAGTGTGATGCAGAAATCACAACTCCTCCTTACCCATGGCAAGAATCCTTGTATTGGCACGTTCAGTGTAGGAGAAACCAGCATTCACCCTGAGGCCCCCCCCCATTCTTGAGTGCGATGAGGGCATACACACGCATTGTGACCCTCAGCATGAGTCCTGTCCTCTAGTAAGTCCTCTCAGTGGCTGAACCATTTGATGTCATAATGGGCTTGACATGTCCCTAGGCCCCAATTTTTAACCAGATTTCTGATTGTCCCGGCGCCCCTCCCCAGGGCTCTACTCTGGAATCCATCATTTGGTGGGACACCTGAGGTTAAAAAAGAAAACAACAACAACAACAACAAAAAAAAAAACGGACTTCGTCCAGCCCACAGAATGAACGCAAACTCTTTGGACTGGGCCAAACCACCAGAGAGTAAGACTCGTCCATTTCCCATGAAGTCACCCAGAAATTCCACGACCATGAGTGACACGATATCAAGAGACAAAAACTTGAGCAGGAGCCTCACTCTCCCTTCTTTCAAATCCCGAAGAGTTCTCCTCATGGTCTGTAGATCAGTCCTGCCATACCTATGACCCGAAACATAAGCCGAGTTTGTGTTTTCAGACAACTGTCCAAACAGCCCTGGCCTACACAACCTACAGGCTCGGGCCCCTGGAGCCAAACCTGAGGACTGTACTTGCCCTCTCCAAGGGAATTGTGTGTGCCCATTCCAATGGCCACAACCCTTCTAATAGGATAAACCTCCAAAGTCCCTGCTCCATCTCAATAGTGGTGGCTTCCTAGGAAAAACAGGGGCAATCTGAGCCCAAGTGAGCACCTACCTGCACTCAGACCCATAGACAGATGTCCCCAGAGGTAAAAATGAAATTAAAGGCCCCTAGGCACTAATCAGATCCATTGGTTTGGTTTCCAGGCATCTCTCCTCAGAGGCCTGGATTTCAAAAGCAGCATATAGCTGTTTCTTGACTCACCCATCAGAAAACATCTCATCTACACATGGGAAATTTGCACGTTGGAGCTGTGTCAAAGCCTCTGTTTAGGAGAACCCTTTAGGGCCCCAGTGCCACCGCTTCATTCCAAGGTCTCCATAGATACAAAAGCACGTTAGGACCCATCCCCAGGGGTGTCCATTTCAACTCAGCGTTTTCGGGTGCTCCCCACAGATCCAGGAGATCTAACCTGTCTTGTTGCTAGGAGACAATTGGAATGCGAGGTGGGCTACCCATCCATCCATCCTTAAAACCCTGCTCAGAATCATTGGCCTGGAGCCAAACGACAGGTCTCAATTGTCCTGCAGAAGACTCTCTGCAGTTTGGAGCTTCTCACAACTCCCATCGTGGGAAAACACCCATGGCCTCGTGATGCCCCCCCCCATTCATGAAGGGGCCATCAGGGACAGAAACTCCAACCTGAGCGATCGTCTGATCCTCGCCCTGACTTCAGATGCACGAGATCTCGATTCAGGTCTGTAGATTGTGCCTGCCATGGCCTCACCCAGAAACCTAAGCCTAGCTTGTGTTCTCAGACTTTTGTCGTCAGACTACTTGCCCACAATCCCTCCAGTTTGGCAATCCAGAACTACAATGCAGCACTCTGCCGGCCCTCCAGAAGAAAAACATTGTCCTCTGGGGCTACCCAGTAACCCCAAATGAGGATCAACCTGCACCGACCTTGGCTGTACCCCAAATACATAGGCTGACCAGGGCACTAATGCCCTTTCTGACACAGCCTGAGCCTGGACCCCCTGGCCCCTCCCAGACAGCTGGCCGCACACTGAGCACATCCAGCCGCCATGGCCTTAGGTCGTCATCTCTTCCCAACCTCGGTTTTCAGGTTTCAGAACCTAGACCTTATCTCCAATCAGTGCCCAAGGTTGAAGGTGATGCAGAAATCAGAACTCCTTCCCCATGGCAAGAAACCTTGTGGTTGGCATGTTGTCCAACGTTCAGTGTAGTTGAAACCAGTGTGGCCCATGAGGCCCCGCCCATGCTCGCGGGCCACATTGGTCACAAACACACATTGTGACCCTCAGGCTGAGCCCAGTCCTCAAGTAAGGCCACTCAGTGGCTGGATGAAGAGATAGCATATTGGGCTTGCCATGCCCCTAGGCCCCAATTTTTAACCATAGTTCGGGTTGTCCCTTCAGTCTTCCCCACGGCTTGGCTTTGGAATTCCTCTTTTGGTGGGACACCTGAGGTTTCAAACCTGAAATGAGTCCTCCCATCCCACAGTTTTACGAAAAGCAATTGGGAATCGGGCCAAATCCTCAGAGAGGAAGATTTGTCCATGGCCCATGAGGCCTCCACGACATTCCCCGTCCATCGCTGATACAAAATCCAGAGACAAAAGCCTGAGCAAGCGCCTCAGACTCGCACTTTCTTCATATCCTGAAGATTTCTTCTCATGGTTTGTCGATCGGGCCTGCCATACATACGTCCCCAAACCTAAGCTGGGTTTGTGTTTTCAGACTTCTGTCCTCAAAATCTTGGGCCACACACGCACCAGGCCGGGCGCCTGGAGCCACACATTAGGACTCTGCCTACCAATCCATGGGAATTCTGCCCATTCCATGGTCCAAAATAGTACAAATTAGGAGAAACCTCCAAAGTCCCTGAGGCCATCCCAATAGTGTAGGTCGCCGGAACAAACAAGGACTGTCTGACACCAGCTGATAATCGACATCCAATCATACCATAGATGGATGTCCCCAGAGACGAAGATTGAACCAGACAGGACCCTAGGCCATAATAGGATCCATTGCTTTGGGTTACAGGCATGTGTCCTCAAAAGCCTGATTCCAATACGAGCATAGGGGTTTTCCTGAGGCACCCATCAGAACTCATCTCGTCTCCACAAGGAAACCTGTGCATGGGAGCCATGTCCAAAGCTTAGGAGAGTACTTCAGGGTCCCGGTGCCACCTCCCCATTCCAAGGCCCTCATGGACACAAAAACACATTAGGACCCATCCTCAGGAAAGTCCATTTCAACTCTGCCACCCCGGTTGCTCCGGCAGAGCCATCAGATCTAAACTGTCTTGTTGCTAGGAGACAATTGGAATGCGAGGCGGGCTTCCCAGGCATCCATTCGCGAACGGTGCTCTGGAGTCATTCCATATGGGATGTCCTGGAGCTGTCCAACAGGTCTCAATTGTCCCGCAGAAGGAATCCTTGAAGGGGGCATCCCACAACTCACAACGTGGGAAAACCTCAATGGCCCCGAAATTCCGCTACTTCATAAAGCGGCCGTCATGCACAGGAACTCCAACCTGAGCCAACATCTGATCCTCGCCCTGACTTCAGAAGCATGAGATAGTGTTTCAGATCTGCAGGGGGTACCTGCCGTGCCCTCGCCCTGAAACTCAAGTCTAGCTTGTCTTCTCAGACTTCCGTCCTCACACTCCTGGCCCCGAAGCCCTCAAGTTTGGCAATTCCGGACTCACAATGCAGCACTCTGCCTGCCCTCTAGAAAAAAAAATATTGCCTCATGAGATGCCCAGGCACCTTAAATGAGGGTAAACCTACACAGCACTCGACTTTACCCAAATTATATAGTGTAACCTGGGCAGTAATGCACTGTCGAACAAACCTGAGCCCGGACCTCCTAACCAACACCCAGAAAGCTGACCGCACACTGAGCACATAAAACCCGCCATGGCCTTAGGTCATCATCTCTTCCCTACCTCAGTTTTCAGGCTTCAGAACCGAGACCTTATCTCCAATCATTGCCCAGGGGTGAGTGTGATGCAGAAATCAGAATTCCTCCTTACCCATGGCAAGAATCCATGTGGTTGGCACGTTCAGTGTAGGAGAAACCAGCATTCACCCTGAGGCTCCCCCCCATTCTTGAGTGCGATGAGGGCATACACACGCATTGTGACCCTCAGCATGAGTCCTGTCCTCTAGTAAGTCCTCTCAGTGGCTGAACCATTTGATGTCATAATGGGCTTGACATGTCCCTAGGCCCCAATTTTTAACCAGATTTCTGATTGTCCCGGCGCCCCTCCCCAGGGCTCTACTCTGGAATCCATCATTTGGTGGGACACCTGAGGTTAAAAAAGAAAACAACAACAACAACAACAACAACAAAAAAAAAAAAGGACTTCTTCCAGCCCACAGAATGAACGCAAACTCTTTGGACTGGGCCAAACCACCAGAGAGTAAGACTCGTCCATTTCCCATGAAGTCACCCAGAAATTGCACGACCATGAGTGACACGATATCAAGAGACAAAAACTTGAGCAGGAGCCTCACTCGCCCTTCTTTCAAATCCCGAAGAGTTCTCCTCATTGTCTGTAGATCAGTCCTGCCATACCTATGACCCGAAACATAAGCCGAGTTTGTGTTTTCAGACAACTGTCCAAACAGCCCTGGCCTACACAACCTACAGGCTCGGGCCCCTGGAGCCAAACCTGAGGACTGTACTTGCCCTCTCCAAGGGAATTGTGTGTGCCCATTCCAATGGCCACAACCCTTCTAAAGGATAAACCTCCAAAGTCCCTGCTCCATCTCAATAGTGGTGGCTTCCCAAAAAAAACAGGGGCAATCTGAGCCCAAGTGAGCACCTACCTGCACTCAGACCCATAGACAGATGTCCCCAGAGGTAAAAAGGAAAGAACAGGCCCCTAGGCACTAATCAGATCCATTGGTTTGGTTTCCAGGCATCTCTCCTCAGAGGCCTGGATTTCAAAAGCAGCATATAGCTGTTTCTTGACTCACCCATCAGAAAACATCTCATCTACACATGGGAAACTTGCACGTTGGAGCTGTGTCAAAGCCTCTGTTTAAGAGAACCATTTAGGGCCCCAGTGCCACCGCTTCATTCCAAGGTCCCCATAGACACAAAAGCACGTTAGGACCCATCCCCAGGGGTGTCCATTTCAACTCAGCGTCCTCGGTTGCTCCCCACAGATCCAGGAGATCTAACCTGTCTTGTTGCGAGGAGACAATTGGAATGCGAGGTGGGCTACCAAGCCATCCATCCTTAGAACCCTGCTCAGAATCATTGGCCTGGAGCCAAACAACAGGTCTCAATTGTCCTGCAGAAGACTCTCTGCAGTTTGGAGCTTCTCACAACTCCCATCGTGGGAAAACACCCATGGCCTCGTGATGCCCCCCCCCATTCATGAAGGGGCCATCAGGGACAGAAACTCCAACCTGAGCGATCGTCTGATCCTCGCCCTGACTTCAGATGCATGAGATCTCGATTCAGGTCTGTAGATTGTGCCTGCCATGGCCTCACCCAGAAACCTAAGCCTAGCTTGTGTTCTCAGACTTTTGTCGTCAGACTACTTGCCCACAATCCCTCCAGTTTGGCAATCCAGAACTACAATGCAGCACTCTGCCGGCCCTCCAGAAGAAAAACATTGTCCTCTGGGGCTACCCAGTAACCCCAAATGAGGATCAACCTGCACCGACCTTGGCTGTACCCCAAATACATAGGCTGACCAGGGCACTAATGCCCTTTCTGACACAGCCTGAGCCTGGACCCCCTGGCCCCTCCCAGACAGCTGGCCGCACACTGAGCACATCCAGCCGCCATGGCCTTAGGTCGTCATCTCTTCCCAACCTCGGTTTTCAGGTTTCAGAACCTAGACCTTATCTCCAATCAGTGCCCAAGGTTGAAGGTGATGCAGAAATCAGAACTCCTTCCCCATGGCAAGAAACCTTGTGGTTGGCATGTTGTCCAACGTTCAGTGTAGTTGAAACCAGTGTGGCCCATGAGGCCCCGTCCATGCTCGCGGGCCACATTGGTCACAAACACACATTGTGACCCTCAGGCTGAGCCCAGTCCTCAAGTAAGGCCACTCAGTGGCTGGATGAAGAGATAGCATATTGGGCTTGCCATGCCCCTAGGCCCCAATTTTTAACCATAGTTCGGGTTGTCCCTTCAGTCTTCCCCACGGCTTGGCTTTGGAATTCCTCTTTTGGTGGGACACCTGAGGTTTCAAACCTGAAATGAGTCCTCCCATCCCACAGTGTGACGAAAAGCAATTGGGAATCGGGCCAAATCCTCAGAGAGGAAGATTCGTCCATGGCCCATGAGGCCTCCCCGACATTCCTCGGCCATCGCTGATACAAAATCCAGAGACAAAAGCCTGAGCAAGCGCCTCAGACTCGCACTTTCTTCATATCCTGAAGATTTCTTCTCATGGTTTGTCGATCGGGCCTGCCATACATACGTCCCCAAACCTAAGCTGGGTTTGTGTTTTCAGACTTCTGTCCTCAAAATCTTGGGCCACACACCCTCCAGGCCGGTTGCCTGGAGCCACACATTAGGACGCTGCCTACGAATCCATGGGAATTCTGTCCATTCCATGGTCCAAAATCGTACAAATTAGGAGAAACCTCCAAAGTCCCTGAGGCCATCCCAATAGTGTAGGTCGCCCGGAACAAACAAGGACTGTCTGACACCAGCTGATAATCGACATCCACTCATACCATAGATGGATGTCCCCAGAGACGAAGATTGAACCAGACAGGACCCTAGGCCATAATAGGATCCATTGCTTTGGGTTACAGGCATGTGTCCTCAAAAGCCTGATTCCAATACAAGCATAGGGGTTTTCCTGAGGCACCCATCAGAACTCATCTCGTCTCCAAAATGAAACCTGTGCATGGGAGCCATGTCCAAAGCTTAAGAGAGTACTTCAGGGTCCCGGTGCCACCGCCCCATTCCAAGGCCCTCATTGACACAAAAACACATTAGGACCCATCCTCAGGAAAGTCCATTTCAACTCAGCCACCCCGGTTGCTCCCGCAGAGCCATCAGATCTAAACTGTCTTGTTGTTAGGAGACAATTGGAATGCGAGGCGGGCTTCCCAGGCATCCATCCGCGAACGGTGCTCTGGAGTCATTCCATATGGGATGTCCTGGAGCTGTCCAACAGGTCTCAATTGTCCCGCAGAAGGAATCCTTGAAGGGGGCATCCCACAACTCCCAACGTGGGAAAACCTCAATGGCCCCGAGATTCCGCTCCCTTCATAAAGCGACCGTCATGCACAGGAACTCCAACCTGAGCCAACGTCTGATCCTCGCCCTGACTTCAGAAGCATGAGATAGTGGTTCAGATCTGCAGTGGGTACCTGTCGTGCCCTCGCCCTGAAACCCATGTCTAGCTTGTCTTCTCACACTTCCGTCCTCAAACTGCTGGCCCCGAAGTCCTAAAATTTGGCAATTCCGGACCCACAATGCAGCACTCTGCCTGCCCTCTAGAAAAAAAAAATTATTGCCTCATGAGCTGCCCAGGCACCTTAAATGAGGGTAAACCTACACAGAACTCGACTTTAACCAAATTATATAGTCTAACCTGGGCACAAATGCACTGTCGAACACAACCTGAGCCCGGACCTCCTGACCAACACCCAGAAAGCTGACCGCACACTGAGCACATAAAACCCGCCATGGCCTTAGGTCATCATCTCTTCCCTACCTCAGTTTTCAGGCTTCAGAACCGAGACCTTATCTCCAATCACTGCCCAGGGGTGAGTGTGATGCAGAAATCACAACTCCTCCTTACCCATGGCAAGAATCCTTGTGGTTGGCACGTTCAGTGTAGGAGAAACCAGCATTCACCCTGAGGCCCCCCCCCATTCTTGAGTGCGATGAGGGCATACACACGCATTGTGACCCTCAGCATGAGTCCTGTCCTCTAGTAAGTCCTCTCAGTGGCTGAACCATTTGATGTCATAATGGGCTTGACATGTCCCTAGGCCCCAATTTTTAACCAGATTTCTGATTGTCCCGGCGCCCCTCCCCAGGGCTCTACTCTGGAATCCATCATTTGGTGGGACACCTGAGGTTAAAAAAGAAAACAACAACAACAACAACAAAAAAAAAAACGGACTTCGTCCAGCCCACAGAATGAACGCAAACTCTTTGGACTGGGCCAAACCACCAGAGAGTAAGACTCGTCCATTTCCCATGAAGTCACCCAGAAATTCCACGACCATGAGTGACACGATATCAAGAGACAAAAACTTGAGCAGGAGCCTCACTCTCCCTTCTTTCAAATCCCGAAGAGTTCTCCTCATGGTCTGTAGATCAGTCCTGCCATACCTATGACCCGAAACATAAGCCGAGTTTGTGTTTTCAGACAACTGTCCAAACAGCCCTGGCCTACACAACCTACAGGCTCGGGCCCCTGGAGCCAAACCTGAGGACTGTACTTGCCCTCTCCAAGGGAATTGTGTGTGCCCATTCCAATGGCCACAACCCTTCTAATAGGATAAACCTCCAAAGTCCCTGCTCCATCTCAATAGTGGTGGCTTCCTAGGAAAAACAGGGGCAATCTGAGCCCAAGTGAGCACCTACCTGCACTCAGACCCATAGACAGATGTCCCCAGAGGTAAAAATGAAATTAAAGGCCCCTAGGCACTAATCAGATCCATTGGTTTGGTTTCCAGGCATCTCTCCTCAGAGGCCTGGATTTCAAAAGCAGCATATAGCTGTTTCTTGACTCATCCATCAGAAAACATCTCATCTACACATGGGAAATTTGCACGTTGGAGCTGTGTCAAAGCCTCTGTTTAGGAGAACCCTTTAGGGCCCCAGTGCCACCGCTTCATTCCAAGGTCTCCATAGATACAAAAGCACGTTAGGACCCATCCCCAGGGGTGTCCATTTCAACTCAGCGTCCTCGGTTGCTCCCCACAGATCCAGGAGATCTAACCTGTCTTGTTGCTAGGAGACAATTGGAATGCGAGGTGGGCTACCCATCCATCCATCCTTAAAACCCTGCTCAGAATCATTGGCCTGGATCCAAACGACAGGTCTCAATTGTCCTGCAGAAGACTCTCTGCAGTTTGGAGCTTCTCACAACTCCCATCGTGGGAAAACACCCATGGCCTCGTGATGCCCCCCCCCATTCATGAAGGGGCCATCAGGGACAGAAACTCCAACCTGAGCGATCGTCTGATCCTCGCCCTGACTTCAGATGCACGAGATCTCGATTCAGGTCTGTAGATTGTGCCTGCCATGGCCTCACCCAGAAACCTAAGCCTAGCTTGTGTTCTCAGACTTTTGTCGTCAGACTACTTGCCCACAATCCCTCCAGTTTGGCAATCCAGAACTACAATGCAGCACTCTGCCGGCCCTCCAGAAGAAAAACATTGTCCTCTGGGGCTACCCAGTAACCCCAAATGAGGATCAACCTGCACCGACCTTGGCTGTACCCCAAATACATAGGCTGACCAGGGCACTAATGCCCTTTCTGACACAGCCTGAGCCTGGACCCCCTGGCCCCTCCCAGACAGCTGGCCGCACACTGAGCACATCCAGCCGCCATGGCCTTAGGTCGTCATCTCTTCCCAACCTCGGTTTTCAGGTTTCAGAACCTAGACCTTATCTCCAATCAGTGCCCAAGGTTGAAGGTGATGCAGAAATCAGAACTCCTTCCCCATGGCAAGAAACCTTGTGGTTGGCATGTTGTCCAACGTTCAGTGTAGTTGAAACCAGTGTGGCCCATGAGGCCCCGCCCATGCTCGCGGGCCACATTGGTCACAAACACACATTGTGACCCTCAGGCTGAGCCCAGTCCTCAAGTAAGGCCACTCAGTGGCTGGATGAAGAGATAGCATATTGGGCTTGCCATGCCCCTAGGCCCCAATTTTTAACCATAGTTCGGGTTGTCCCTTCAGTCTTCCCCACGGCTTGGCTTTGGAATTCCTCTTTTGGTGGGACACCTGAGGTTTCAAACCTGAAATGAGTCCTCCCATCCCACAGTTTTACGAAAAGCAATTGGGAATCGGGCCAAATCCTCAGAGAGGAAGATTTGTCCATGGCCCATGAGGCCTCCACGACATTCCCCGTCCATCGCTGATACAAAATCCAGAGACAAAAGCCTGAGCAAGCGCCTCAGACTCGCACTTTCTTCATATCCTGAAGATTTCTTCTCATGGTTTGTCGATCGGGCCTGCCATACATACGTCCCCAAACCTAAGCTGGGTTTGTGTTTTCAGACTTCTGTCCTCAAAATCTTGGGCCACACACGCACCAGGCCGGGCGCCTGGAGCCACACATTAGGACTCTGCCTACCAATCCATGGGAATTCTGCCCATTCCATGGTCCAAAATAGTACAAATTAGGAGAAACCTCCAAAGTCCCTGAGGCCATCCCAATAGTGTAGGTCGCCGGAACAAACAAGGACTGTCTGACACCAGCTGATAATCGACATCCAATCATACCATAGATGGATGTCCCCAGAGACGAAGATTGAACCAGACAGGACCCTAGGCCATAATAGGATCCATTGCTTTGGGTTACAGGCATGTGTCCTCAAAAGCCTGATTCCAATACGAGCATAGGGGTTTTCCTGAGGCACCCATCAGAACTCATCTCGTCTCCACAAGGAAACCTGTGCATGGGAGCCATGTCCAAAGCTTAGGAGAGTACTTCAGGGTCCCGGTGCCACCTCCCCATTCCAAGGCCCTCATGGACACAAAAACACATTAGGACCCATCCTCAGGAAAGTCCATTTCAACTCTGCCACCCCGGTTGCTCCGGCAGAGCCATCAGATCTAAACTGTCTTGTTGCTAGGAGACAATTGGAATGCGAGGCGGGCTTCCCAGGCATCCATTCGCGAACGGTGCTCTGGAGTCATTCCATATGGGATGTCCTGGAGCTGTCCAACAGGTCTCAATTGTCCCGCAGAAGGAATCCTTGAAGGGGGCATCCCACAACTCACAACGTGGGAAAACCTCAATGGCCCCGAAATTCCGCTACTTCATAAAGCGGCCGTCATGCACAGGAACTCCAACCTGAGCCAACATCTGATCCTCGCCCTGACTTCAGAAGCATGAGATAGTGTTTCAGATCTGCAGGGGGTACCTGCCGTGCCCTCGCCCTGAAACCCAAGTCTAGCTTGTCTTCTCAGACTTCCGTCCTCACACTCCTGGCCCCAAAGCCCTCAAGTTTGGCAATTCCGGACCCACAATGCAGCACTCTGCCTGCCCTCTAGAAAAAAAATAATTGCCCTATGAGCTGCCCAGGCACCTTAAATGAGGGTAAACCTACACAGAACTCGACTTTAACCAAATTATATAGTCTAACCTGGGCGCTAATGCACTGTCGAACACAACCTGAGCCCGGACCTCCTGACCAACACCCAGAAAGCTGACCGCACACTGAACACAAAAAACCCGCCATGGCCTTAGGTCATCATCTCTTCCATACCTCAGTTTTCAGGCTTCAGAACCGAGACCTTATCTCCAATCACTGCCCAGGGGTGAGTGTGATGCAGAAATCACAACTCCTCCTTACCCATGGCAAGAATCCTTGTGGTTGGCACGTTCAGTGTAGGAGAAACCAGCATTCACCCTGAGGCCCCGCCCATTCTTGAGTGCGACGAGGGCATACACACGCATTGTGACCCTCAGCATGAGTCCTGTCCTCTAGTAAGTCCTCTCAGTGGCTGAACCATTTGATGTCATAATGGGCTTGACATGTCCCTAGGCCCCAATTTTTAACCAGATTTCTGATTGTCCCGGCGCCCCTCCCCAGGGCTCTACTCTGGAATCCATCATTTGGTGGGACACCTGAGGTTAAAAAAGAAAACAACAACAACAACAACAATTAAAAAAAACGGACTTCTTCCAGCCCACAGAATGAAGGCAAACTCTTTGGAATGGGCCAAACCACCAGAGAGTAAGACTCGTCCATTTCCCATGAAGTCACCCAGAAATTCCACGACCATGAGTGACACGATATCAAGAGACAAAAACTTTAGCAGGAGCCTCACTCGCCCTTCTTTCAAATCCGGAAGAGTTCTCCTCATGGTCTGTAGATCAGTCCTGCCATACCTATGACCCGAAACATAAGCCGAGTTTGTGTTTTCAGACAACTGTCCAAAGAGCCCTGGCCTACACAACCTACAGGCTCGGGCCCCTGGAGCCAAACCTGAGGACTGTACTTGCCCTCTCCAAGGGAATTGTGTGTGCCCATTCCAATGGCCACAACCCTTCTAGTAGGATAAACCTACAAAGTCCCTGCTCCATCTCAATAGTGGTGGCTTCCTAGGAAAAACAGGGGCAATCTGAGCCCAAGTGAGCACCTACCTGCACTCAGACCCATAGACAGATGTCCCCAGAGGTAAAAAGGAAAGAACAGGCCCCTAGGCACTAATCAGATCCATTGGTTTGGTTTCCAGGCATCTCTCCTCAGAGGCCTGGATTTCAAAAGCAGCATATAGCTGTTTCTTGACTCACCCATCAGAAAACATCTCATCTACACATGGGAAATTTGCACGTTGGAGCTGTGTCAAAGCCTCTGTTTAGGAGAACCCTTTAGGGCCCCAGTGCCACCGCTTCATTCCAAGGTCTCCATAGATACAAAAGCACGTTAGGACCCATCCCCAGGGGTGTCCATTTCAACTCAGCGTTTTCGGTAGCTCCCCACAGATCCAGGAGATCTAACCTGTCTTGTTGCTAGGAGACAATTGGAATGCGAGGTGGGCTACCCAGCCATCCATCCTTAGAACCCTGCTCAGAATCATTGGCCTGGAGCCAAACAACAGGTCTCAATTGTCCTGCAGAAGACTCTATGCAGTTTGCAGCTTCTCACAACTCCCATCGTGGGAAAACACCCATGGCCTCATGATGCCCCCCCCCCCATTAATGAAGGGGCCATCAGGGACAGAAACTCCAACCTGAGCGATCGTCTGATCCTCGCCCTGACTTCAGATGCACGAGATCTCGATTCAGGTCTGTAGATTGTGCCTGGCATGGCCTCACCCAGAAACCTATGCCTAGCTTGTGTTCTCAGACTTTTGTCGTCAGACTACTGGCCCACAAGCCCTCCAGTTTGGCAATCCAGAACTACAATGCAGCACTCTGCCGGCCCTCCAGAAGAAAAACATTGTCATCTGGGGCTACCCAGTAACCCCAAATGAGGATCAACCTGCACCGACCTTGGCTGTACCCCAAATACATAGGCTGACCAGGGCACTAATGCCCTTTCTGACACAGCCTGAGCCTGGAGCCCCTGGCCCCTCCCAGACAGCTGGCCGCACACTGAGCACATCCAGCCGCCATGGCCTTAGGTCGTCATCTCTTCCCAACCTCGGTTTTCAGGTTTCAGAACCTAGACCTTATCTCCAATCAGTGCCCAAGGTTGAAGGTGATGCAGAAATCAGAACTCCTTCCCCATGGCAAGAAACCTTGTGGTTGGCATGTTGTCCAACGTTCAGTGTCGTTGAAACCAGTATGGCCCATGAGGCCCCGCCAATGCTCGCGGACCACATTGGTCACAAACACACATTGTGACCCTCAGGCTGAGCCCAGTCCTCAAGTAAGGCCACTCAGTGGCTGGATGAAGAGATAGCATATTGGGCTTGCCATGCCCCTAGGCCCCATTTTTTAACCATAGTTCGTGTTGACCCTTCAGTCTTCCCCACGGCTTGGTTTTGGAATTCCTCTTTTGGTGGGACACCTGAGGTAACAAAACTGAAATGAGTCCTCCCATCCCACAGATTGACGAAAAGCAATTGGGAATCGGGCCAAATCCTCAGAGAGGAAGATTCGTCCATGGCCCATGAGGCCTGGCCAACATTCCACGGCCATCGCTGATAAAAATCCAGAGACAAAAGCCTGAGCAAGCGACTCAGATTCGCACTTTCTTCATATCCTGAAGAGTTCTTCTCATGGTTTGTAGATCGGGCCTGCCATACCTACGTCCCCAAACCTAAGCTGAGTTTGTTTTCAGACAACTGTCTAAACAGCACTGGCCTACACAACCTACAGGCTCAGGCCCCTGGAGCCAAACCTGAGGAATGTACTTGCCTTCTCCAAGGGAATTGTTTGTGCCCATTCCAATGGCCACAACCCTTCTAATAGGATAAACCTCCAAATTCCCTGATCCATCTGAAAAGTGGTGGCTTCCCAGGAAAAACAGGGGCAATCTGAGCCCAAATGAGCACCTACCTGCTCTCAGACCCATAGACAGATGTCCCCAGAGGTAAAAAGGAAAGAACAGGCCCCTAGGCACTAATCAGATCCATTGCTTTGATTACCAGGCATCTCTCCTCAGAGCCTGGATTTCAAAAGCAGCATATAGCTATTTCTTAATTCACCCATCAGAAAACATCTCATCTACACATGGAAAACTTGCACGTTGGAGCTGTGTCAAAGCCTCTGTTTAGGAGAACCCTTTAGGGCCCCAGTGCCACCGCTTCATTCCAAGGTCTCCATAGACACAAAATCACATTAGGACCCATCACCAGGGGTGTGCATTTCAACTCAGCATCCTCGGTAGCTGCCCACAGATCCAGGAGATCTAACCTGTCTTGTTGCTAGGAGACAATTGGTATGCGAGGTGTGCTACCCAGCCATCCATCCTTAGAACCCTGCTCAGAATCATTGGCCTGGAGCCAAACAACAGGTCTCAATTGTCCTGCAGAAGACTCTCTGCAGTTTGGAGCTTCTCACAACTCCCATCGTGGGAAAACACCCATGCCTCGTGATGCACCCCCATTCATGAAGGGGCCATCAGGGACAGAAACTCCAACCTGAGCGATCGTCTGATCCTCGCCCTGACTTCAGATGCACGAGATCTCGATTCAGGTCTGTAGATTGTGCCTGCCATAGCCTCACCAAGAAACCTACGCCTAGCTTGTGTTCTTAGACTTTTGTCGTCAGACTACTGGCCCACAAGCCCTCCATTTGGAAATCCAGAACTACAATGGAGCACTCTGCCTGCCCTCCAGAAGAAAAACATTGTCCTCTGGGGCTACCCAGTAACCCCAAATGAGGATCAACCTGCACCAACCTTGGCATTACCCCAAATACATAGGCTGACCAGGTCACTAATGCCCTTTCTGACACAGCCTGAGCCTGGACCCCCTGGACCCTCCCAGACAGCTGCCGCACACTGAGCACATCCAGCCGCCATGGCCTTAGGTCGTCATCTCTTCCCAACCTCGGTTTTCAGGTTTCAGAACCTAGACCTTATCTCCAATCACTGCCCAAGGTTGAAGGTGATGCAGAAATCAGAACTCCTTCCCCATGGCAAGAAACCTTGTGGTTGGCATGTTGTCCAACGTTCAGTGTCGTTGAAACCAGTGTGGCCCATGAGGCCCCGCCCATGCTCGAGGGCCACATTGGTCACAAACACACATTGTGACCCTCAGGCTGAGCCCAGTCCTCAAGTAAGGCCACTCAGTGGCCTTTCTTCTCATGGTTTGTCGATCGGGCCTGCCATACCTACGTCCCCAAACCTAAGCTGAGTTTGTGTTTTCAGACTTCTGTCCTCAAAGTCTTGGGCCACACACGCTCCAGGCTGGGCGCCAGGAGCCACACATTAGGACTCTGCCTACCAATCCATGGGAATTCTGCCCATTCCATGGTCCAAAATCGTACAAATTAGGAGAAACCTCCAAAGTCCCTGAGGCCATCCCAATAGTGTAGGTCACCCGGAACAAACAAGGACTGTCTGACACCAGCTGATAATCGACATCCACTCATACCATAGATGGATGTCCCCAGAGAAGAAGATTGAACCAGACAGGACCCTAGGCCATAATAGGATCCATTGCTTTGGGTTACAAGCATGTGTCCTCAAAAGCCTGATTCCAATACGAGCATAGGGGTTTTCCTGAGGCACCCATCAGAACTCATCTCGTCTCCGCAAGGAAACCTGTGCATGGGAGCCATGTACAAAGCTTAGGAGAGTACTTCAGGGTCCCGGTGCCACCGCCCCATTCCAAGGCCCTCATGGACACAAAAACACATTAGGACCCATCCTCAGGAAATTCCATTTCAACTCAGCCACCCCGGTTGCTCCGGCAGAGCCATCAGATCAAAACTGTCTTGTTGTTAGGAGACAATTGGAATGCGAGGCGGGCTTCCCAGGCATCCATCCGCGAACGGTGCTCTGGAGTCATTCCATATGGGATGTCCTGGAGCTGTCCAACAGGTCTCAATTGTCCCGCAGAAGGAATCCTTGAAGGGGGCATCCCACAACTCCCAACGTGGGAAAACCTCAATGGCCTCGAGATTCCGCTCCCTTCATAAAGCGGCCGTCATGCACAGGAACTCCAACCTGAGCCAACGTCTAATCCTCGCTCTGACTTCAGAAGCATGAGATATTGGTTCAGATCTGCAGGGGGTACCTGTCGTGCCCTCGCCCTGAAACCCATGTCTAGCTTGTCTTCTCACACTTCTGTCCTCAAACTCCTGGCCCCGAAGTCCTAAAATTTGGCAATTCCGGACCCACAATGCAGCACTCTCCCGGCCCTCTAGAAAAAAAAAAAATATTGCCTCATGAGCTGCCCAGGCACCTTAAATGAGGATAAACCTATACAGCACTCGACCTTACCCAAATTATATAGTCTAAGCTGGGCACTAATGCACTGTCGAACACAACCTGAGCCTGGACCTCCTGACCAACACCCAGAAAGCTGACCGCACACTGAGCACATAAAACCCGCTATGGCCTTAGGTCATCATTTCTTCCCTACTTCAGTTTTCAGGCTTCAGAAACGAGACCTTATCTCCAATCACTGCCCATGGGTGAGTGTGATGCAGAAATCAGAACTCCTCCTTACCCATGGCAAGAACCCTTGTGGTTGGCACGTTGTCCAACATTCAGTGTAGGAGAAACCAGCATTCACCCTGAGGCCCTGCCCATTCTTGACTGCGACGAGGGCATACACACGCATTGTGACCCTTAGCATGAGTCCTCTCCTCTAGTAAGTCCTCTCCTTGGCTGGACCATTAGATGTCATAATGGGCTTGACATGTTCCTAGGCCCCAATTTTTAACCAGATTTCTGATTGTCCAGTGGCCCCTCCCCAGGGCTCTACTCTGGAATCCCTCATTTGGTGGGACACCTGAGGTTAAAAAAGAAAACAACAACAAAAGAAAAAAAACAAAAAACAAAAAACGGACTTCTTCCAGCCCACAGAATGACCCCAAACTCTTTGGACGGGGCCAAACCACCAGAGAGTAAGAATCGTCCTTTTCCCATGAAGTCACGCAGAAATTCCACGACCATAGTTCTGGTGGTCCCTTCAGTCTTCCCCACGGCTTTGCTTTGGAATTCCTCTTTTCGTGGGACACCTGAGGTAACAAAACTGAAAGGAGTTCTCCCATCCCACATTTTGACGAAAAAAAATGGGGAATCGGGCGAAATCCTCATAGAGGTAGATTCGTCCATGGCCCATGAAGCATCCCCGACATTCTACGGCCATTGCTGATACAAATTCCAGAGACTAATGCCTGAGCAAGCGCCTCAGACTCGCTCTATATTCAAATCTTCATGAGTTCTTCTCATGGTTTGTATATTGGGCCTGCCATACCGACTTCCCCAAAAAAAGCTGAGTTTGTGTATCGGAATCACAATCAGAAATCTGCATTCCACATGGCTGTAATGCTTGTTCTTCACATGGAGTCACACCTTCACGTGGGGAACCCTTCATGGACCCTGATGCCACGCCAAAACATGAGTGCTGCTTGGGCACAAATTCACACTATGACCCTAGCATGAGCCCCATGTCAAAGAAAGGCCTGTCAGGTTCGGGACGAAGATCCTGCATATAGTACCTGCCATGCCCATAGGCACACAGGACTAACTAGATGGTGTGTATTCCAGTTGAAGGAACCCACTGCTGTGCTCTAGAGTCCCTCTCCTGGGGGGTTCTTTCTGGCAGAAAACAGTACTCTTCACTTCCCACAGAATGAACCCAAACACTTGGGAGCTTGGACAATCCCCCGAGAGGAAGGCTCTTCCTCGGCCCCTGAGGCAACCCCTACCCTGACCGGACACTGTGAACGCAACACCCAGAGACAAAAGCCTGAGCAACTGCCTCCCACTTGCCCTGCTTTGATATTCAGAGAATCTCCCCTCACGGACTGGAGATCAGGCCTGCCATTACCTTGGCCCCTTCCTGAGCCAAGTTTGCTTTTTCAGACATCAGTCCCCACAGTCCTGGCAAACACAGCCTCTAGGCTGGGTCCTCTGGAGCCATACAACAGGACCGTGCCTGCTCTCTCCTGGGAAACTGTGTCCATTCCTTTGGACACACACTTCCAGAATATGAGAAACCTCAAGGCCCCCGAGGACATCCCACTACTGGGAGCCTCCCTGGACACACAGGGGCATTCGGACACAAGCTGAGCAGCTACCTCCATGAAGGCATGCACACAGATGTCAACAGAGATAGAAGGTTGAGCCGGACAGGCCCTTAGGCCATAATCTCAACTCTTGCTTTGGGTTCCAGGTGTTACTCCTCAGAGGCTTTGGTTCGAAGAACAGGATATGGGGCTTTCCTGAGGCACTGAACAGAACTCCTCTCGTCTCCATATGGGAAGCTTCCCTGTTGGAGCTGTGTCAAACACCTCAGTTTGGAGAACCCTGCAGAGTCCCTGAGCCACCTCCACATTCCAAGGTCTCCCAGGCCACCAAGCCACAGTAGGACTCATCTTCAGGAGAGTCCATTTCAACTCCTCTCGTCTCCAAATGGGGAGCTTTCTTACTGGGGATGTATCAAAACCTTCAGGTAGTGCCCAAGCAGCACTTGAGTGCTGATTGGGAACAAATTCACACTGTGACCCTAGCATGAGCCCCATGTCAAAGAAAGGCCTGTCAGGGCCTGGACAAAGAGCCCACATATGGGGCTTGCCAAGCCCCTATGCACCCAATCCTCACCAGGGTTTGAGATTTCCAGTCGCCCCGCCCGTACCTGGGGCTCTGATCTGGAATCCCTTTCTTGGAGAGACACATGAGCCAGACAACACGACTCCACCCTTCCCACAAAATAACCCCAAACTCTTGGGAGCTGGGACAAATCCCCATAGAGGGATACTCGTCCACAGTCCCTGAGGCCACCGCTCCAATCCACGGCTATCCCGGACACAACATCCAGAGACAAAAGCCTGAAGGAACGCCTCCCACTCGCCCTTGTTTCAGAGGCCCAGGAGCTCCCTCTCGGGCTGTACCTCCGGCCTGCCATACCCTAGGCGCCACTCATAAGCTGACTTTGTGTTTTAAGACTTCTGTGCCCACAGCCTGGACCCACACACCTCCAGGCTAGGGCCTCTGGAGCCACAGCGAAAGTTTGTGCCTGCCCTCTCCAAGGAAAGTGTGCCCAATCCATTGACCACAACCCTACAGGTTAGGGAAAAGCTCCAAGGCCCCTGAGGACATCAATAGTGTAGGCCACCCTGGACTAAGGGGGGCTCTCTGACACCAGCGGAGCAACTATATCCACTTAGACTCTCAGAAAGTGTCCCCAGAGACAGAAGGTTGAAATGGACAGGCCCCCAGGCCCTAATATGAACCTTAGCTTTGTTCCATGTGTCCGTTCTCAGAGGACTGTTTTCGTAGACCAGCACATGGGGCTTTTCTGATGCACCAAACAGCGGAACTCTCGTCTCCACATGGGCAGCTTTCTGACTGGGGATGTATCAAACCCTTCAGGTAGGAGAGTTCCGCAGGGCCACTGAACAACCAGCACATTCCAAGGTCTCCATGGACCCAAACGAACATTATGACGCATCCTCAGGAGAGGCCATTTCAACTCAGCCCCCTGGGTCGCGTGTTCCAGAGGCCCCAGATCAAACATATCTTATCGCTAATGGCCAATTGGAATGCGAGGCATGCTGTACAGGGATCCATCCTTCGAACCCTGCTCTCCAGTCCTTCCGTATGGTATGTCCTGGAGCCATGCAACAGGACTCGAATGTCCCGCAGAAGGAAACCTTGTGGTTTGGGGCAACCTCCAAACTCAGCGTGGGAAAACTTCCTTGGCCTCATGAGGCCCCCGCTTCATGAAGGTGCCATCATGGACACATACTCCAGCCTCAGCCAACGTCTGATCCTCAGCCTGACTTCAGATGCAGGAGATTTTGATTCAGCCTCTGCAGAATGGGCCTGCTCTGCCCTTGGCTCCAATCCTCACCCTAGCTTGTGTTTTCAGACTTCCGTCCTCTCACTCCAGGCCCACAAGCCCTCCCTACTGGGAATTCTGGGGCCACAATGAAGCACTCTGCCTGCCTCCCAGGAGAAAAACATTGTCTATGGTGCTGCCCAGAAACCCCAAATGAGGATCAAACTGCTTGGCCCTCGGCAACACCCCAATTGCATAGGCTACCATAAACACTGATGCTCTGAGGCAAATAGCCTGAGCCCAGACCTTCCAACAGACACCGACACAGCTGGCTGCACACCCAGCACATTGGACCCGCCACTGCCTTAGGCCACCATCCATTCCCAACCTGGGTTTTCAGTCATCGGAACCTAGACCTTATCTCCAATCCCTGCACAGGGGGGAACCTGATACACAAGTCAGAACCCCTCCTTCCCCATGGCAAGAAAACTTGCTACTGGCAGTGAGTCAAACCTTCAGTGTAGGAGAAAACGGCATGGCCCATGAGGCAACGCCCAAGCGTTAGGGCCGCCTTGGGCACAAACACACATTGCGACCCTCAGCGTGAGTACCTTATTCAAGTAACGCCTCTCAGTGACTGGACCAAGAGCCCGCATATGTGGCTTGCCATGCACATAGGCACCCAGGATTTACTAGATGGTGTGTATTTCAGTTCAGGGAACCCACTGCTGTGCTCTAGAGTCCCTCTCCTGGGGGGTCCCCTGTGGCAGAAAACAGTACTCTTCCCTTCCCACAGAATGAATCCAAACACTTGGGAGCTTGCACAATCCCCCGAGAGGAAGGCTCTTCCTCGGCCTCTGAGACAACCCCTACCCTGACCGGACACTGTGAACGCAACACCCAGAGACAAAAGCCTGAGTGACTGCCTCCCACTTGCCCTCCTTTGATATCCAGAGGATCTCCCCTCACGTACTGGAGATCAGTCCTGCCATTACCTTGGCCACTAGCTGAGCCAAGTTTGCTTTTTCAGACATCTGTCCCGACAGCCCTGGCAAACACAGCCTCTAGGCTGAATCCACTGGAGCCATACTACAGGACCGTGCCTGCTCTCTCCTGGGAAACTGTGTCCATTCCTTTGGACACACACATCCAGAATATGAGAAACCTCAAGGCCCCCGAGGAAATCCCACTACTGGGAGCCTCCCTGGACACACAGGGGCATTCAGACACAAGCTGAGCAGCTACCTCCACGAAGGCATGCCCACAGATGTCAACAGAGATAAAAGGTTGAGCCGGACAGGCCCTTAGGCCGTAATCTCAACTCTTGCTTTGGGTTCCAGGTGTTACTCCTCAGAGGCTTTGGTTCGAAGAACAGGATATGGGGCTTTCCTGAGGCACTGAACAGAACTCCTCTCGTCTCCACATGGGAAGCTTCCCTGTTGGAACTGTGTCAAACACCTCAGTTTGGAGAACCCTGCAGAGTCCCTGAGCCACCTCCACATTCCAAGTTCTCCCAGGCCACCAAGCCACAGTAGGACTCATCTTCAGGAGAGTCCATTTCAACTCTCCCCTCTGGGTAGCTCACCCAGGAGCCTGCAGATTGAGCCTGCCTTGTCCTGACGAAAGAGTGGGAATATGAGGTGGCGTTCCCAGGCATCCATGCTTAGACACCTGCTCTCGAGTCTTTCCATATGGGGCCTCTTGGAACCATCCAATAGGACTCGACTGTCGTGCAGAAGGAAACCTTGAGGTTTGGAGCAGTTCACAAATCCCATCGTAGGCAAACATCCCTGGCCTAATGAAGCCCTCACCCTTCAGGAAGAGGCCATGCTGGACAAAAACTCTAGCCTGAGGGACGTCTCATTGTTGACATGACCTCAGTGCAGGAGATCTCGATTCAGCCTCTGCAGAGTGGGCCTGCCGTGCCCTCGGTCCCAAACCTCACGCTAGCTTGTGTTTTCAGACTTCCTTCCTCACACTCCTGGCAAACAAGCCCTCCGGACAAGAAATTCCAGAACCAAAACCCAGCCCAGTGTCTGCCCAACGGAAGCAAAACGTTTCCCTGTGGGGCTCTCCAGAAAACCCAGATGAGGATCAACCTGCTCGGGCCTCGACGGACCTTGAACTGGATATGCTGCTCTGGGAACTCATGCTCTGTCTGACACAGCCTGAAACCAGACGTCCAGAGAGACAAGGAGACAGCTGGCCGCACACCCAGCACTTCGGACACGCCATGGTCTTATGCCGTCACCTCTTCCTAACCTTGGTTTTCAGATATCTGAACCTAGATATTATAACAATTCTCCACACAGCTGGGTATCGCAAGCACAAAACAGAACTCCTCCTTCCCCATGGCTGCCAAGCTTGCTCTTGGCATGGAGTCACACCTTCAGGGTGGGAGAAACCTTCATGGCCCCTGATGCCACGCCCAAACTTGAGTGCTGCTTGGGCACAAATTCACACTGTGACCCTCAGCATGAGCCCCATGTCAAAGAAAGGCCTGTTAGGACCTGGACCTAGAGCCCGCATATGGGGCTTGCCAAGCCCCTATGCACCCAATCCTCACCAGTGTTTGAGTTTTCCAGTCGCCCCACCTGTACCTGGGCGCTGCTCTGGAATCCCTTTCTTGGAGAGACACATGAGCCAGACAACACGACTCCACCCTTCCCTCAAAATGACCCCAAACTCTTGGGAGCTGGGACAAATCCCCAGAGAGGGATACTCGTCCACAGTCCCTGAGGCCACCGCTCCAATCCACGGCTATCCCGGACACAACATCCAGAGACAAAAGCCTGAAGGAACGCCTTCCACTCGCCCTTGTTTCAGAGGCCCAGGAGTTCCCTCTCGGGCTGGACATCCGGCCTGTCATACCCTAGGCGCCACTCATAAGCTGACTTTGTGTTTTAAGACTTCTGTGCCCACAGCATGGACCCACACAACCTCCAGGCTAGGGCCTCTGAAGCCACAGCGAAAGATTGTGCCGGCCCTCTATAAGGAAAGTGTGTCCAATCCATTGACCACAACCCTACAGTTTAGGGAAAAGCTCCAAGGCCCCTGAGGCCATCAATAGATAGGCCACCCTGGACTAAGAGGGGCTCTCTGACACCAGCAGAGCAACTATCTCCACTTAGATTCTCAGACAATGTCCCCAGAGACAGAAGGTTGAAATGGACATGCCCCCAGGCCCTAATATGAACCTTAGCTTTGTTTCCATGTGTCCATTCTCAGAGGACTGTTTTCGTAGACCAGCACATGGAGCTTTTCTGAGGCACCAAACCAAGCATCTCTCGTCTCCACATGGGCAGCTTTCTTACTGGTGATGTATCAAACCCTTCAGGTAGGAGAGTTCTGCAAGGCCACCGAACAACCAGCACATTCCAAGGTCTCCATGGACCCAAACGCACATTATGACACATCCTCAGGAGAGGCCATTTCAACTCAGCCCCCTGGGTAGCGTGACCCAGAGGCAGCAGATCAAACATATCTTGTCGCTTATGGCCAATTGGAATGCGAGGAATGCTGTACAGGGATCCATCCTTCGAACCCTGCTCTCCAGTCCTTCCATATGGTATGTCCTGGAGCCATGCAACAGGACTCGAATGTCCCGCAGAAGGAAACCTTGTGGTTTGGGGCAACCTCCAAACTCAGCGTGGGAAAACTTCCTTGGCCTCATGAGGCCCCCGCTTCATGAAGGTGCCATCATGGACACATACTCCAGCCTCAGCCAACGTCTGATCCTCAGCCTGACTTCAGATGCAGGAGATTTTGATTCAGCCTCTGCCGATTGGGCCTGCTCTGCCCTTGGCTCCAATCCTCACCCTAGCTTGTGTTTTCAGACTTCCGTCCTCACACTCCTGGCCCACAAACCCTCCCTACTGGGAATTCTGGGGCCACACTGAAGCACTCTGCCTGCCTCCCAGGAGAAAAACATTGTCTATGGTGCTGCCCAGAAACCCCAAATGAGGATCAAACTGCTTGGCCCTCGGCAACACCCCAATTGCATAGGCTACCTTAAACATTGATGCTCTGAGGCAAATAGCCTGAGCCCAGACCTTCCAACAGACACCGACACAGCTGGCTGCACTCCTAGGACATTGGACCCGCCACTGCCTTAGGCCACCATCCATTCCCAACCTGGGTTTTCAGTCATCGGATCCTAGACTTTATCTCCAATCCCTGCACAGGGGGGAACCTGATGCACAAATCAGAACGTCTCCTTCCCCATGGCAAGAAAACTTGCTGCTGGCAGTGAGTCAAACCTTCAGTGTAGGAAAAACGACATGGCCCATGAGGCAACGCCCAAGCTTTAGGGCCGCCTTGGGCACAAACACACATTGTGACCCTCAGCGTGAGTACCTTATTCAAGTAACGCCTCTCAGTGACTGGACCAAGAGCCCGCATATGTGGCTTGCCATGCCCATAGGCACCCAGGACTAACTAGATGGTGTGTATTCCAGTTCAGGGAACCCACTGCTGTGCTCTAGAGTCCCTCTCCTGGGGGGTTCCCTGTGGCAGAAAACAGTACTCTTCCCTTCCCACAGAATGAACCCAAACACTTGGGAGCTTGGACAATCCCCAGAGAGGAAGGCTCTTCCTCGGCCTCTGAGACAACCCCTACCCTGACCGGACACTGTGAACGCAACACCCAGAGACAAAATCCTGAGTGACTGCCTCCCACTTTCCCTTCTTTGATATCCAGAGGATCTCCCCTCACGGACTGGAGATCAGTCCTGCCATTACCTTGGCCACTAGCTGAGCCAAGTTTGCTTTTTCAGACATCTGTCCCCACAGCCCTGGCAAACACAGCCTCTAGGCTGGGTCCTCTGGAGCCATACCACAGGACCGTGCCTGATCTCTCCTGGGAAACTGTGTCCATTCCTTTGGACACACACCTCCAGAATATGAGAAACCTCAAGGCCTCCGAGGACATCCCACTATTGGGAGGCTCCTTGGACACACAGGGGCATTCGGACACAAGCTGAGCAGCTACCTCCACGAAGCCATGCCCACAGATGTCAACAGAGATAGAAGGTTGAGCCGGACAGGCTTTTAGGCCGTAATCTCAACTCTTGCTTTGGGTTCCAGGTGTTACTCCTCAGAGGCTTTGGTTCAAAAACAGGATATGGGGCTTTCCTGAGGCACTGAACAGAACTCCTCTCGTCTCCATATGGGAAGCTTCCCTGTTGGAGCTGTGTCAAACACCTCAGTTTGGAGAACCCTGCAGAGTCCCTGAGCCACCTCCATATTCCAAGGTCTCCCAGGCCACCAAGCCACAGTAGGACCCATCTTCAGGAGAGTCCATTTCAACTCTCCCCTCTGGTTAGCTCACCCAGGAGCCTGCAGATTGAGCCTGCCTTGTCCTGCTTAAAGAGTGGGAATATGAGGTGGCGTTCCCAGGCATCCATGCTTAGACACCTGCTCTCGAGTCTTTCCGTATGGGGCCTCCTGGAACCATCCAATAGGACTCGACTGTCGTGCAGAAGGAAAGCTTGAGGTTTGGAGTAGTTCACTAATCCCATCGTAGGCAAACCTCCCTGGCTTCATGAAGCCCCCACACCCTTCAGGAAGAGGCCATGCTGGACAAAAACTCTAGCCTGAGGCACGTCTCATAGTTGACATGACCTCAGTGCAGGAGATCTCGATTCAGCCTCTGCAGAGTGGGCCTGCCGTGCCCTCGGTCCCAAACCTCACGCTAGCTTTTGTTTTCAGACTTCCTTCCTCACACTCCTGGCAACAAGCCCTACGGACTAGGAACTCCAGAACCACAACCCAGCCCAGTGTCTGCCCAACGGAAGAAATACGTTTCCCTGTGGGGCTCTCCAGAAAA
Organism: Mustela nivalis; assembly: GCF_964662115.1. NCBI lineage: Eukaryota > Metazoa > Chordata > Mammalia > Carnivora > Mustelidae > Mustela > Mustela nivalis. The sequence goes on along the minus strand of NW_028135359.1, from coordinate 88,228 downwards.
CCCAGATGAGGATCAACCTGCTCGGGCCTCGACGGTCCCCGAACTGGATATGCTGCTCTGGGCACTCATGCTCTGTCTGACACAGCCTGAAGCCAGACGTCCAGACAGACAAAGAGACAGCTGGCCACACACCCAGCACTTCGGACACGCCATGGTCTTATGCCGTTACCTCTTCCAAACCTTGGTTTTCAGATATCTGAACCTAGACATTATATCAATTCTCCACACAGCTGGGTATCACAAGCACAAAACAGAACTCCTCCTTCCCCATGGCTGTCAAGCTTGCTCTTGGCATGGAGTCACACCTTCAGGGTGGGAGAAACCTTCATGGGCCCTGATGCCACGCCCAAACTTGAGTGCTGCTTGGGCACAAATTCACACTGTGACCCTCAGCATGAGCCCCATGTCAAAGAAAGGCCTGTCAGGACCTGGACCAAGAGCCCGCATATGGGGCTTGCCAAGCCCCTGTGCACCCAATCCTCACCAGTGTTTGAGTTTTCCAGTCGCCCCACCTGTACCTGGGCTCTGCTCTGGAATCCCTTTCTTGGAGAGACACATGAGCCAGACAACACGACTCCACCCTTCCCACAAAATGACCCCAAACTCATGAGGCCCCCGCTTCATGAAGGTGCCATCATGGACACATACTCCAGCCTCAGCCAACTTCTGATCCTCAGCCTGACTTCAGATGCAGGAGATTTTGATTCAGCCTCTGCCGATTGGGCCTGCTCTGCCCTTAGCTCCAATCCTCACCCTAGCTTGTGTTTTCAGACTTCCGTCCTCACACTCCTGGCCCACAAACCCTCCCTACTGGGAATTCTGGGCCCACACTGAAGCACTCTGCCTGCCTCCCAGGAGAAAAACATTGTCTATGGTGCTGCCCAGAAACCCCAAATGAGGATCAAACTGCTTGGCCCTCGGCAACACCCCAATTGCATAGGCTACCTTAAACATTGATGCTCTGAGGCAAATAGACTGAGCCCAGACCTTCCAACAGACACCGACACAGCTGGCTGCACTCCTAGGACATTGGACCCGCCACTGCCTTAGGCCACCATCCATTCCCAACCTGGGTTTTCAGTCATCGGATCCTAGACCTTATCTCCAATCCCTGCACAGGGGGGAACCTGATGCACAAATCAGAACCCCTCCTTCCCCATGGCAAGAAACCTTGCTCCTGGCCGTGAGTCAAACCTTCAGTGTAGGAGAAAACGGCAAACCTGCCGGGCCTCATGAAGCCCCCCATATCCTTCAGGGAGAGGCCATCATGGACAAAAACTCTAGCTTGAAGCACGTCTCATAGTAGATATGACCGCAGTGCAGGAGATCTTGATTAAGCCTCTGCAGAGTGGCCTGCCGTGCCCTCGGTCCCAAACCTCATGCTAGCTTGTGTTTTCAGACTTCCTTCCTCACACTCCTGGCAAACAATCCCTCCAGAGTAGGATTTGCAGAACCACGAGCCAGCCCAGTGACTGCCCACCGGTAGAAAACGTTTCCTTGTGGGGCTCTCCATAAAACCCAGATGAGGATCAACCTGCTCTTGCCTCGATGGCACTCAGATTTGATAGGCTGCTCTGGGCACTAATGCTCTGCCTTTCACAGCCTGATGCCAGACGTCCAGACAGGCAAGGAGACAGCTGGCCACACACCTAGCACTTCTGACACGCCATGGTCTTATGCCGTTATCTCTTCCTAACCTTGGTTTTCAGATATCTAAACCCAGATATTATATCAATTCCCCACACAGTTGGGAATCTGAATCACAAATCAGAACTCCTTCTTCCCCATGGCTGTAAGGCTTGCTCTTGGCATGGAGTCACACCTTCAGGGTGGGAGAAACCTTCATTTCCCCTGAAACCACGCCCAAACTTGAGTGCTGCCTTGGGCACAAATTCACTCTGTGACCCTCAGCATGAGCCCAATATCAAAGAAAGGCCTGTCAGGGCCTTGACCAAGAGCCCTCATATGGGGCGTGCCAAGCCCCTATACACCCAATCCTCACCAGTGTTTGAGTTTTCCAGTCTCCCCCCCCGTTCCTGGGGCTCTGCTCTGGAATCACTTTCTTGGAGAGACACATGAGCCAGACAACAGGACTCCACCCTTCCCCCAAAATGACCCCAAACTCCTGTTAGCTGGGACAAATCCCCAGAGAGGGATACTTGTCCACAGTCACTGAGGCCACCCCCAACAATCTACAGCTATCCTGGACGCATCCAGAGACAAAAGCCTGAAGGAATCTCGCCCTTGATTCACAAGCCAAGGAGCTCACTCTCTATCTGTACATCCGGCCTGCCATACCCTCGGCGCCACTCATAAGCTGAGTTTGTGTTTTCAGACTTCTGTGCCCACAGCCTGGACCCACACACCCTCTAGGCTAGGGCATCTGGAGCCACAGCGAAAGTTTGTGCCTGCCCTCTCCAAGGAAAGTGTGCCCAATCCATTGACCACAACCCTACAGGTCAGGGAAAAACTCCAAGGCCCCTGAGGCCATCCTGATAGTGTAGGCTGCCCTGGACTAAAAGGGGCACTCTGACACCAGCTGAGCCATTATCACCACTTAGACTCTCAGACAGTGTCCCCAGAGACAGAAGATTGAAATGGACAGGCCCTTAGGCCCTAATATGAACCTTAGCTTTAGTTTTCATGTGTCTGTCCTCAGAGGACTGGTTTCGTATACCAGCATATTAGGTTTTTCTGAGGCTCCAAACCAAACCTCTCTCGTCTCCACATGGAGTGCTTTCTTACTGGATCTGTATCAAACCCTTCTGGTCGGAGAATTCCGCAGGGCCACAGTACAACCATCACATTCCAAGGTCTCCATGGACAGAAACACACATTATGACGCATCCTCAGGAGAGGCCATTTCAACTCAGCCCGCTGGTTAGCTTGCCCCAGAGCCAGCAGATCAAACATATCTTGTCGTTAATGGCCAAAGGGAATGCGAGGCATGCTGTTCAGGGATCCATCCTTTGAACCCTCCTCTTCAGTCCTTCCGTATGGTATGTACTGGAGCCACTCAACAGGACTCGACTGTCTTGCAGAAGGAAACCTTGTGGTTTGTGGCAACCTCCAAACTCAGCGTGGGAAAATTTCGTTGGCCTCATGAGGCACCTGCTTCATGAAGGTGCTATCAAGGGCACAATCCAACCTCAGCCAACGTCTGATCCTCAGCCTGACTTCAGATGCATGAGATATCCTTTCAGCCTTTGCAGAGTGTGCCTGCTCCCAACCTCACCCTATCTTTTGTTTTCAGACTCTACCCTAGCACTCCTGGCCCAAAAGCCCTCATGATTGGGAATTCTGGTTCCAGAACGAAGCACTCTGCCTGCCCCCCAAAGAAAAACATTGTCTATGGCATTGCTCAGAAACCCCAAATGAAAATCAACCTGCTCAGCCCTCGGCAACACCCCAATTGCATAGGCTACCCTAAACACTATGCTCTGTCTTACATAGCATGAGCCCAGACCTTGTGAGAGACATTGAGACAGTTGGCTTCACACCCAGCACATCGAACCTGCCATGGGTTAGGCCATTTCATCCCTTCCCATTGACCTGGGTGTCTTCCTGGAGGTATATTCTGAGGCTGTGTCAGACTATGCATTTTTTCTGGAGCTTCCTATGGAATTGGGGTGGTATTAGGGGCCTTGCAATTTTCTCTTAATCTGGTGGGTTGGGAAACTGAGACAGGCTGACATTCCTTGGGAGAGCTGGCCCAGTGCTGTTGTGTGTTCCTGGAGGCCCCATCCTGGAGGGCATATGGGTCAGGACTCTGGGTCCAAAGTCTTCAGACACAAACTCGGGTAAGAGTTAAGCTCGAGGTGATGGCAGACCCAATCTGCAGACCCTGAGCGAAGCATCTCCAGATATGAAATTCGGACGGCTGTGAGGCAGGAGCACAGTCTTTTCTGTCTGACTTGTTTGTCTATGATGGCCACGAAATGAAGGGGTGGCCTCATGGGTCCATGTGAGATTCTACCTCTCTGGGAATTCTGCTCGGCACCCAAGAGTTTGGTGTTTTTCTGGGGGATGGGAGGAGCGCAGTTTTATGAGTCAGGGATCCCGTCCAAACAGCCATTCCAGAGATGGGTCCTGGGTTCTGGAGCCTGGATCACCGCAACAAGGCTTAGGATTTGGGCCTAGGGTCTTGCTCTATGTTTTCCTGGTACAGCTCCCGAGTGTTCTTGTTGGAAATGGGTCTCATTCTGAGGGTCACAATGCCTGTTTTTGCCCAGATGCCCATGCTGAGTGGGTGTGACCTCATGGGCTATGCACTTGGCTCCCACTCTGAGGGTTGGACTGCCATCTCAACATTCAGTTTTCCTGCCATGGGGAAGGAGGTGTACTTTTTTATGCTTCAGGTTCCCCCATGGGCAGGAACTTGAGCTAAGTTCTGGGACAGGTGCCTGAATTCCCAGTTCACTTTGAGATGAGGTCCTGGGGCCAAGGCAGGCCCCACCTGCAGAAAATGAGGCCTGCTTTCTGGGTGGCTGTCAGGAGCTCGGGCTCGAGCTGTGTCAGACAGAACATTTGTGGAGAGTTCGGCCTATGATATTGGGGTGCTTTTGAGAGCTGTGCAACTGGATCCTCATGGGGGATTTTTGCACAGACCCTTTTTTCACTTCTTCTATCTGGTGAGCAGGCAGATGGCTGCATTACGGCTCCAGAATATCCAAGTTGGAGGGTTTGCAGGCGAGGAGTGTGAGGACAGAAGTATGAAAACATAAGCTACGGTTACGCTCAGTGCCGAGCACATGTCTATTCCAATGTACAGCAGTTGTTTCGAGATCTTCAGCACCTGGGCGAGGGGAAGATGTCTGCTCACGCTGGAGTTTGTATCCATGATGGCCAACAAATGGTGGGGAGGCCTCAAGAATTCTTGGAGATTTTTCCAAGCTGGAGCTTGTGAGCTGCTCCAAACATCAAGGTGTCCTACTAAGGGACAGCAGAAGTCTTCTTACAGGGCTCCAGGGTCCCCCATATGGAAGATTCGATAGCAATGCTCTCTGAATGGAGGCCTGGGAAGCCAATCTCTTGTTACCATTGCAGCTGAGGAACAGGGTAAGCTTGAACCAATGACACTGATTCCAAGTTCCAAGTGATTTGCTTTGATGGAAGTTCTCAGTCTAACAGGTTCCAATGCTGCTTGGTGTCCAGGGAGACCTTAGAATGTGGTGGCGGCTCTCTGACCATTGAGGATTCTCTATCCTTAGGATTAGACCCAGTACCCAGGAGCCAGGTTTCCTTCTTGGGACAGGAGGTGTGCTCTTGTATGGCTCACGGACCACAGGTTGGACCATATGCTTGAATTTCCAGAACAGACCTCTAGGGAGAGAGACCTCAAAACATAAGCTAGGGTTCTGATGAGGTTTTAGGGCCATGGAAGTTTCAATCTTCGGACTAAGTGCCATTGGCCTGCATGTCATCCTGGAGGTAGGTGCTGAGGCTGTGTCAGGCTGTGCACTTTTTCCAGAGTGGCCTATGATATTGGGGTGCAGTCAGGGGCCTTGCAGTTTTCTCCTAATCTGGACATTTTGGGAAACTGAGATGGGCAGGGTTTCCTCAGGAGAGCAGGGCCACTGATGTCATGTGTTTCTCGAGGCCCCATCCTGGAGGTCATGTGTGTCAGGACTTTGGGACCAAAGACTTTAGACACAACCTCGGATAAGAGATAGGAGTGAGGTGTTGGCAGTCCGAATCTGAAGACCCTGAGGGAAGCTCCTCGGTATTTGAAATTCAGGTGGCTGGGAGGGAGGAGCACAGGCTTTTCTGTCTAGATTTTGTGTCTAGGATGGCCACTAAATGGAGGGGTGACCTCATGTGTCCATGGGATATTCTTCCACTCTGGTGATTCTGCTTGGCACCCAAGAGTTTGATTTCTTTCTGGGGAAGAGGAAAAGACTGTATTCCATCTCTGGGATCCTGTCCAAACAGGGATTCCAGAGATGGTTTCTGTGTCCAGACACTGGGAAAACTTAACCAAAGCTTCGATTTGGGTTCCTGGTCCAGATCCCAAGGGGGACCTTTGGAAAGGGGTCTCACTCTGAGGGTCACAATGCCTGTTTGTGCCCAGCTGCCCATCCTGTGTAGGCGTGGTCTCATGGACCATGCACCTGGTTCCCACTCAGCGTTGTACAGCCATCTCAACATTCAGTTTTCTGGCCATGGGGAAGGAGGAGCACTCTTTTGTGCTTCCGAGTCCCCTATGGGCAGGAATTTGAGCTAAGTCTGGGACAGGTACCTGAATATCCAGGTTGCTTCAAGATGATGGCCTCGGGCCAAGGTTGGACCCACCTGGAGGATATGGGGCCCACTATCTGGGTGGCTGACAGGAGGTCGGGGATCAGGCGGTGTCAGACAGACAATTTATGCAGAGGTCGGTCTATTATATTGGGGTGACATTGAGGGCCGTGCAGGAGGATCCTCATGTGGGTTTCTGCGAAGAACCATAGGGCACTTCTTCTTTCTGGTGGGAAGGCAGAAAGCTGCACTGTGGCTTCAGAATTCCCAATATTGAGGGCTTGTAGGCGAGGAGTGTGAAGACAGAAGTCTGAAAACACAAGCCACGGATAAGCTCAGTGCCGACCACAGGACCATTCCATTGTGCAGTGGTTGTTTCGAGATTTCCAGCACCTGAGTATGGGCGAGGGTCAGATGTCTGCTCACGCTGGGTTTGCATCCATGATGGTCAACGAATTGTGGGGTGGCCTCAAGAATTCTTGGAGATTTTCCCAAGCAGGACCTTGTGAGCTGCTCCAAACAGCAAGGTGTCCTACTGTGGGACAGGGGAAGTCCGCTTACAAGGCTCCAGGGTCCCCCATATAGAAAGATTCGACAGCAGAGGTCTCTGAATGGGGGCCTGGGAAGTCTTCCTTGCATGACCATTGCAGCTGAGGAACATTGCAGGCTTGATCTGCTGGCTTTTGTTCAAATTTCCAAGTGATCTAAGTTGACGGATGGTCTCAGTCTAATGAGTCACAATGCTGCTTGGTGTCCAGGGAGACCTTAGAATGTGGTGGTGAGGGTGCCTGGGTGGCTCAATGGGCTAAGCCGCTGCCTTCGGCTCAGGTCATGATCTCAGGGTCCTGGGATTGAGTCCCGCATCGGGCTCTCTGCTCAGCAGGGAGCCTGCTTCTTCCTCTCTCTCTCTCTGCCTTCCTCTATGCCTACTTGTGATCTCTCTCTGTCAAATAAATAAATAAAATCTATATAAAAAAAAGAATGTGGTTGTATGTCTGTGGACATGCAGGATTCTCCTACCTGAGGGTTAGACCCAGTTCCCAGGAGCCAGGTTCCCTTCTCGGGACAGGAGGGGTTCTCTTGTATGGCTCAGGGACCACATGTCGGATCATATGTTGGATTTCAAGACCAGGCCTCTGGGCACAGAGGCCTGAATATCTAGGCTAGGGTTCTTATGAGGTTGTAGGGGCATGTCATCCTCAACCTTCGGACTTAGGGACTTTGACCTGTGAGTCTTCCTGGAGGTAGATGCTCAGGCTGTGTCAGACTGTGCATTTTTTCCAGAGTGGCCTATGAAATTGGGGTGGGCTCAGGGGCCTTGCAGGCTTTTCCTAATCTGGAGGGTTTGTGCAACTGAGACGGCAGAATTTCATCCAGAGATCAGGCCCAGTGATGTAGTGTGGTTCTGTCAGCCCCATCCTGCAGGGAATGTGGTTAAGGGCTCTGGGACCAAAGTCTTCAGACACAAAATTGTGTATCAATTAGGAGGGAGGTGATGGCAGCCCCGATCTGCAGACGCTGAGGGCAGCTCCTCAGGATTTGAAATTCGTGTGGCTGGGAGGCAGGAGCAAAGGCTTTTCTGTCTGGATTGTGTCTAGGATGGCCTTGGAATGGTGGGGTGTCCTCATGTGTCCATGGAATATTCTACCTCTCTGGGGATTCTGCCCAGCACCCAAGAGTTGGTGTCTCACTGGGAAGGAGAGAGCGTGGTTTACTGTTTCAGTGTTTCCATCAACACAGGGATTCCAGAGATGGGTTATAGGTCCCTGTGCCTGGATAACCCTACAAAGGCTTAGTATTTGGGCCTAGAGGCTTGACTGCCTGGCTCTGTGGGGCTTTGGTTCAGCTCCCATGGAGACTTGTTGGAAATGGGTCTCAGGGTAAGGGTCACGATGCCTGTTTGTGCCCAGATGCCCATCCTGAGTGGGCATTGGCTCTTGTTCCATGCACCTGGATCCCAATATGAGGGTTGGACCACCATATCAACATTTAATTTTCCTTCTATGAGGAAGGAGGAGTACTCTTTTGTGCTTCAGATTCCCCCATGCACAGTAATTTGAGCTATGTTCTGGGACTGGTACGTGAATAACCAGGTTGGTTTGAGATGAAGGACTCAGGTCAAGGCAGGTCACACCTGCCAGATATGGGTCCCGCTATCTAGGTGGCTACCAGGAGGTCGGGGCTCGAGCTGTGTCAGACAAAGCATTAGTTCACAAGGTGGCCTATGATATTGTGGTGCTATAGAGGGCTGTGCTGGTGGAACCTTATATGGAGTTTCACGCAGACCCATAGGGCACCTCTTTTTTCTGGTGGGCAGGCAGAAGGCTGCATTGTGGCTCCCAAATTCCCAATATGGGGGACTTGAAGGCGAGGAGTGTGAGAACAGAAGGCAGAAAACACAATCTATGCTTAATCTCAGTGCCGAGAACATGGCCGTTCCAATGTGCAGTGGTTTTTTTCGAGATCTCCAGCATCTGAGTACAGGCGAGGGTCAGATGTCTGCTCATGATAGAGTTTGTATCTATCGTGGCCAACAAATGAAATATCCAGCACCTGAGTAAAGGTGGATTTCAGACGTTTACGCACACTGGAGTTTGTGTCTCTGATGACCGAATGGAGGAGTGGCATCAAGAGGCTGATGCATGTGAGATGCTCCAAACAGCAAGGTTGTTTTTTCTACTGGACAGTTAGAGTCTGGTATGTTTTCTGCAGGGCCCCCCATGTGAAAAGTATGGGTAGCAGAGCCCTTCCACATGGATGCCTGGAAAGCACACCTCCATTGACCAATGCAGCTGAGGAACATGCAGGTTCTTTACGGTGCTTCTGGGGCGAAGCACCAAGGTCTTGAGTTGACATGGAATCTCTTGAAGATGGGTTACAATGCTGGTTTTTTTTTTACCAGGTAGATCTTAGAATGTGTTGGTGGCTAAGGTGCCTGCAGGATTCTCCTACCCTGAGGGTTTAACACAGGTCGAAGAGCACGGTTACCTTCTGGGGACAGGAGATGTAGTGTTTTGTGGCTCAGGGACCACATGCCGTATCATAAGTTCCTATTCAAGAACAGGCCTCTGAAGACAGATGCCCGACAACCTAATCTAGGGTTCCAATGAGTCCCAGGGGCATGAGAGGTTCAATCTTCAGACTTAGGACAGTTGACTTGGGTGTCTGCCAGGATGTAGGTGATCAGGGAGTTTCAGACTGTGCACTTATGTCCAGAGTAACCTCCAATATTGGGGTGGCCACAGGGGCCTTGAATGTTTCAACCAACTCTGGAGGGTTTGGTTAACTGACATGCACAATTTCCATGGGGATGGCAAGCACAGTCCTGTGGTGTGGCTCCAGAGACTCCACCCTGGAGGGCATGTGAGCCATGGTTCTGGGAGGGAAGTCTGCAAACACAAACTTGGGTTAGGTTTAGTGGCTAGGTTATCGCAGGGCAATGTGTAGACCTGGAAGGCTACTCGTCAGGAACAGTAACTGGAATGACCCGAAGGCGGAAGCACAGGCTTTTATATCTGGATTGTGTGTCTAGGGTGACGTCAGAATGTAGCTGTGGCCTCATGGGTCCATGGGAGATTTTTCCTCTAAGGATACAGGCGGCTCCCAATATTTTGATGACTTTTTGGTATGGGAAGACTGCTATTTTCGATCTTAGGTGTGCCCCAAAACAGGGATTCCAGAGATGGGCTCTGGGTCTAGGCGCCTGGAAAATCCCACCAAGGGTTGGGATTTGGGCTTATGGGCAGACCAGGCCTGCAATGCAGGATCTTGGTGGTGCAACTGAGAGGGCTTGTTTGGAAACATGCTCAGGCTGAGCATTACAATGCCTGTTTGTGCCCAGGGTGGCCCTCAGGAGTGGGCGTGGTCCCATTGTCCATTTTCTGGCTCCCACACTGAGGGATGGACACACATTCCAATGGCCAGGTTTCCAGCCATGGGGAAGGAGGAAATATCTATTGTGCTTCATGTTCCCCCATAGGCAGGGATTACAGCAAAGGTCTGGGGACAGATGCCTGAATACCAAGGATGCATAGAGATGACAGATTTGGGCCATGGCCGTTCTCACATGCTGGATATGGGCCCTGCTCTCTGGGTGGCTGACACGAGGTCTGGGCTCAGGCTGTGTCAGACACAGCACAAGTGGCCAGAGAAGTCTATATATTGGGGTTCTTTCCAGGGCCGAGTAAATTGATCCTCATGTAGGGTTTCTGGCGAGACTCACGAAGCACTTCCTTCTGTGGGGCAGGCAGAATGCTGCCTTATGGATCCAGAATTCCCTATCAAGAGGGTTTGGGGACAAATAGGGTGAGAATGCAATTGTAAACACCAGCTATGCTTAAATTGATTGCCAAGCGGAAGTCAGTTTCAATGTGCAGCAGCTTATACGAGATATTCAGCACCTGAGTAAGGGCAGATGTCAGATATTTGCTCACACTTGAGTTTCTGTCTAGGATGACGACTAATGGAGGGGTGGCTTCAGGAGGCAATGGAGGATTACCCACGCTTAAGATTGTGAGATGCTCCAAACAACAAGGTTTCCTTCTAATGGACAGGAGGAGTCTGTTTTTTTTTCCTCCAGGGTCCCTCAAGTGGAAGTTTGCGTAGCAGAACCCTCCCGCATGGATGACTGGAAAGCACACGTCCAATGACCATTGCAGCTGAGGAACATGACAGGTTCGTTTTGGTGGTTCTGGTGCCAAGTACCAAGGCCTTGAGTTGACTTGGAATCTCTTACAGATGTGTCCCAAAACTGGTTTGTTACAAGGGAGGTCTTAGAATGTTTTGGTGCTATGGGCCACGCTGAGGGTTTGGCACAGGTAGATGTGCACAGTTTCCATCTTGGGAGAGGAGATGTTCTGTTTTGTGGCTCAGGGTACATATGTTGTATCCTGACTTGGTATTCAAGAACAGGCCTCTGAGGATTGATGCTGGCAACCTAATCTAGAGATCCAATGATGTCCTTGGTGCCCATCAGGTTCAATTTTCTTACTAAGGACCATTGATATGGTTGTCTGACTGGATGTAGGTGATCAGGGTGTTTCAGACTGTGCATTTGCATCCAGAGCCACTTCCACTATTGGGGTGGGCTCAGGGGCCTTGCAGGTTTCTCCTAACTTGGAGGCTTTGGGGAACTGTGATGGGCACAGTTTCCTTGGGGATGGCAGGCTTCCCAGAGACCACCTGGTAAGGCTTCAGAGACCACCTCCTTGAGGATATGAGAGCCATGGTTTTGGGAGGGAAGTCTGCAAACACAAATTTGGGTCAGGGATAGTGGCAAGGTGATCGCAGGTCCAATGCATAGACCTAGAAGGCATCACGTCAGGAACTGTAATTAGGGTGACTGAAAGCTGGTAGCACAGGCTTTTCTATCTGGATTGTGTGTCCAGGATGGGCTCTGAATGTAGACGTGGTCTCATGGTTCAATGGGAGACTTTTCCTCTCTAAGGATCCTGGTGGATCTCCATAGATTGGTGGTTTTTCAGAGAAGAAAAGAGTGCTCTTTTCCATCTTAGGGGTGCTCCAAAACAGGGAAGAATGCTGTTTTCCAACTTAGGCTTATGCCAAAACAGGGATTCCAGAGACGGGCTCTGGGTCTGGGTGCCCGGATATCCCACCAAGTGTTAGGATTTGGGCCTAGGGGCATCCCAGGCCTGCAATGCAGGATCCTAATGGTGTAACAGAGAGGGCTTGTTTGAAAGCATGCTCAGGCTGAGGGTCATCATGCCTCTTTGTGCCCAGGGGGGCCCTCAGGAGAGGGCGTAGTCTCATTGGCCATATAGCTGGATCCCACTTTGAGGTTTGGACACCCATTGCAACATCCAGGCTTCCTGCAATGGAAAGAGGAGTTCTCTATTGTGCTTCAGGTTCCCCCATTGACAGGGTTACAGGAAAGGTCTGTGGAAAGTTGCCTTAATACCAAGGATGTGTACAGATGACAGGCTAAGAATTCCCAGGTAACAAAACAGAATTGTTACCCATATTCATGACATTCCATGTAGAAATAAGACCTTAGAACTTCGCCCCAGAGCCACCAGAATGAACTTGCCATGTTCCTAAGCTGCAATGGTCAGTGGAGGTGTGGTTTCCAGGCAACCATATGGGGGTGCTCTGCTACACAAACTTTGCAATTGGCGGGGACCCTTGAGACAAAAAAACAGAATGCCCCTGTCCGGTAGAAGGAAACCTTCTGTTTGGAGCATCTCACAAGCCCCAGCTTGGGAAATCCTCCATTTCCTCTTGAAGCCACCACTCCATTTGTCAGTCATCATAGACACAAACTCCAGCATGAGCAAACATCTGACATCCGCCCTTACTCAGGTGCTGGATTTCAATTTGATCGCTGCACACTGGAACTGCCTTTAGTTTGACTGAATTAAGCCATAGCTTGGGTTTACAATTCCATCCTCAGCCTACTGGTCCACAAGCCCTATTGTGAGGGAATTCTGGAGCTACAACACAATATTCTGCCTTCCCCATAGAAAGAAAAAGGGCCTGGAGAGTCTGCCCAGAAACTCCATATCATGGTCAATCTTCTCGGTGCTAGACGGAACCCTGATTCATAGGCTGCCCTGGGCACTAGTGCTGTGTCTGACATAGCCGGAGCCAGGACCTAGTGTCAGCCACTGAGAGATCAGGGCCCATATACAGCATGTGAGACCAGCTATGGCCCAAGTCTGTCTTCTCTTCTATTCTTGGTATTCAGGCATCTGTACCCACACCTTTGCTGAAATCCTTGCCATTGGGGGAACCTGTAGCACAATAGAGAACTCCTCCTTCCCCATGGAAGGTATTCTGACAGTTGGGATAGTTGCTCAACCCTCAAAGTGGAAGGCAGCTCCATGGCCAAGGAGACCATGTGCACTCATGATGGCTTCCCCGGGCACAAGCAGGCATTGTGACCTCAGCCTGAGCATGCTTTCAACCAAACGCTCTCAATTGCATCTCTGGGACCCCGAATTGCAGGCCTAGTACACACCTAGGCCCAAATCCTAACCCTGGTGGGATTTTACAGGGGCCCAGACACAGAGCCCATCTCTGGAATCCCTATTTTGGGGGACCCTTAAGATGGAAAACAGCACTCTTCCCTTCCCCGAGATAGTCACCAAACTCTTGGTAGCCACCAGGATCCTTGAGTGGAAAAATCTGCCATAGACCCATGAGAACACACCTGCATTCCGAGGCCATCCTGGACATACAATCCAGATACATATCATGTGCTATCACCTTTGAGTCATCGGATTTACAGTTCCTGACGAGCTGCCTTCCAGGTCTATGCATTGGGCCTGCAATCACCTTGCCATTAACCTAAACTGAGTTTGTGTTTGCAGACTTCCTTCCTAAAACCATGGCTCACTTGACCTCCAGGTTCTGGCATCTGAAGCCACACCACAAGACTGTGCATGAGATCCTCAAGGAAACTGTGCCCATCACTTTTGCCCGATACCTTTAGATTAGGAGAAACCTGCAAGGCCCCTGAGCGCAGCCAAATAATGGAGGCCGCTCTGGGCACAAATGCACAGTCTGAGACACCCTGATCCCCTCCATACAGGCAGACACCCAAGTCAATGCTCCTGAGTCAGAAGATTGAACCTGACATGCCCCGAGGACTTCATTGGCACACTAGATTAGGTTTACAGGTATCTGTCATCAGAGGCCTGCTCTGGAATATCAACTTATGATAAAATATATAGTCCCTGAGCCACAGAACAGAATATGTCCTCCCCAAAAAGGAAGCCATGCTCCTGGAATTGTGTCATACCCTAAGGGTATTTGGATCCTGAATGGCCCCTTAGCAACCAGCACATTCTATGATATTCCTGGTAACAAACCATCATTGTGCCCCATCTTCATGAGACTCCATGTCAACTCAAGGTCTCGATATATTGCCCCAGAGCCACCAGAATGCACCTGCCATGTTCCTCAGCTGCAATGGTCAATGGAGGGGTGATTTCCAGGCATCCTTGTGGGGTTCTCTGCTACAAAACTTTCCACATGGAGAAACCAGAGAAAACAAACCAGACCTCTCCTGTCCGGTAGAAAGAAACTTTGCTATTTGGAGCATCTCACAAGCCCCAGCATGGGAAATCCTCCATGGTCTCTTGACGCCACCCTTCCATTTGTGGGTAATCACAGACACAAATTCCAGTGTGAGCAAACATCTGACATCCACCCTTACTCAGGTGCTGGATATTCGAAACGGCAGCTGCACACTGGAACTGCCTTTTGCTTTTCACTGAACTTAACCATAGCTTTGTATTACTGTTCTATCCTCACCACACTGCTCCACAATATCTCGTGATAGGGAATTCTGGAGCCACAACGCAGTATTCTGCCTTCCACATAGAAAGAAGAAGGACCTGTTGAGTCTGCCCAGAAACTGCACATGAGGATCAATCTACCCAGACCACGAGGCAACCCTGATTAATAGATTTCCCTGACCACTAGTGCTGTGTCTGACAGAGTCTAAGCCCCGACCTCGTTTCAGCCACCCAGAGGTGAGGACCCATATTTAGCATGAGAGATAGGCAATGGCCCTGGGCCATCATCTGAACCCATCCTTGGTATCCAGTCATCTGTCCCCCAAACTTTGCTGGAATTCCTGCCAATGGCGAACCTGAAACACAATAGAGAACACCTCCTTCCCCATGGCAGGAATATTGGCTGTTGGGATGGTTGTCCAACCCTCAGCGTGGGAGCCAGCTGCATGGCCAAGGAGACCATGCCCAATCCTGAGGGCCGACATGGGCACAGGCAGGCATGGTGATCCTCAGCCTGAGCATGTTTTCAAACAAACACTCTCAGTTGCTCCTCCAGTACCAGCATTGCAGGCCTGGTATGCCCCTAGGCCCAAATCCTAACCCTTGGTGGGATTTTCCAGGTGCCCAGACCCAGAGTCCGTCTCAGAATCCCTGTTTGGGGCACCCTTAAGATGGAAAACAGCACTCTTCCCTTCCCTGAGAAAGGCACCAAACTATTGGGAGCCGCCAGGATCCTTAGAGAGAAAAAATCTCCCATGGACCCATGAAAACAAACCTGCATTCCGAGGACATCCTGTCCACACAATCCAGAGAGAAAAGTCTTTGCTACCGCCTTCGAGTCATCCTATTTACATTTCCTGACGAGCTGCCCTCCATGTCTATGCATTGGGCCTGTGATCATCTCGACACTAACCCTAACCCCAGTTTGTGTTTGCCGACTTCTCTCCCAAAACCATGGCTTACATGCCCACCAAGATGTGGTCCCTCAAGCCACATCACAGGAAAGTTCCTGCCATCCCCAAGAAAACAGTGCCCATCAGGTTGTCCAAACCCTCCAGATTAGGAGAAACCTGCCAGGCCCCTGAACCCACCCCAATATTGGCGGTTGCTCTGGATGCAAACGTGCAGTCTGAAACACCCTGAGCACCTCCATCGAGGCAGAAAGCCAAGTCAATGGTTCTGAGTCAGATGATTGAACCTGACATGCCCCTAGGACTTCACTGGAACCCTAGATTGGGTCTTCAGACATCTGTTCTCAGAGTCCTGTTCTGGAATACCAAGTTATGATACAACATGTGGTCCCTGATTCCCACAACAGAACATCTCCTGTCTCCAGAAGGAAAATGTGCTCTTGGATCTATGTCCAACTTTCAGGGTAGATGGATCCTGCATGACCCATTAGCCCCAGCACCTTCTATGATCTCCCTGGTAACAAACCAGCATTGTGACCCAACTTCCTGAGACTTGATGCCAACTCAAGGTGTTGGTACTTTGCCCAAGAGCCATGAAACGAATCTGCCATGTTCCTCAGGTACAAAGGTCAATGGACGTGTGCTTTCTAGGCATCCAAGAGGTAGTTCTCTGCTACACAAAAATTCCACATAGGGAACCCTAGAGCAAACAAATAAGACTGCTCCTGTCAGATTGAAGGAAACCTTGGTTGTTTGGAGCATCTCACAAGCCCCAGCCTGGGAAGTCCTCCACATTCTCTTGATGCCAACCCTCCATTTGTTAGTCATCATAGACACAAATTCCAGCATGAGCAAACATCTGACATCTGCTCTTACTCAGGTGCTGGATATTCGAATCAGTCACGCACACTGGAAATACCTTTCACTTGACACTGTATTCTTGCATAGTTTGGGTTTACAATTCCATCCTCACCCTACTGGACTGCAAGTCCTCTTGAGAGGGAATTAGGGAGACAAAACGCAACATTCTGCCTTCCCCATAGAAAGAACAAGGGCCTGGTGAGTCTGCCCAGAAACTCCCCATGAAGATCAATCTACTTGGCCCTCGAGGGAACCCCGATTTATATTTTGCGCTGGCCACTAGCGCTGTGTCTGAGAGAGCCTGAGCCCCAACCTCGTGTCAGCCACCCAGAGTGTGGGGCCCTTATCCAGCATGTGGGACTGGCCATGGCCCAGTCATCTCTACCCATCCTTGGTATTCCGGCAACTATCCCAGACCTTTGCTGGAATCCCTACCAGTGGGGGAACCTGAAGCACAATTGAGAACTCCTCCTTCCCCATGGCAGGAAGCCTGGCTGTTGCTATGGGTGCCCAACCCTCAGAATTAGAACCAGGTGCATGGCCAATGAGACAACGCCCAATCATAAGGGCCGCCTGGGCCAAAGCAGGCATTGTGTCCCTCAACCTTAGCATGCATTCAAACAAATGCTCTCAGTTGTTTCTGCAGTGTCCCGCATCGCAGGCCTGGTATGCCCTTAGGACCAAATCCTAACACTTCGTGGGATTTTCCATGCCAACATAACCAGAGCCCGTCTCTGGAATCTCTGTTTTGAAGCACCCCTATGATGGAAAACAGCAATCTTCCCTCCCTTGAGAAAACTATTAGGAGCTGCCAGGATGCATAGAGAGGAAAAATCTCCCAGGGCTCCATAAGACCACACCTTCATTCCGAGGCCATCCTGGACACACAATCCAGATACAAGAGACTGTGCTACCACCTTCGAATCACCTGGTTTACAGTTCCAGACGAGCTGCCCTACAGACCTACGCATTGGGCCTGTGATCACCTCGCCATTAACCCTACCCCAAGTTTGTGTTTGCAGACTTCTTTCCCAAAACCATGGCTCACATGCCCTCTATGATGGGTCTCTGTAGCCACACCACAGGAAAGATCCTGCTATCCCCAATGAAACTGTGTCCATCACAGTTGCCCAAACCCTCCAGATTAGGAGAGACCTGCAAGTCCCCTGAGCCCAGTCCAATATTGGAGGCCACTCTGGACACAAATGCACAGTGTTCAACACCCTGATCACCTCCATCCAGGAAGACACCCAAGTCAATGGTCCTGAGTCAGAAGATTGGTCCCTGAACCCCACAATAGAATATCTCCTGTCCCCAGATGGAATTCGTGCTCTTCAACTTGTGTCAAGGGTCGGGGTATATGAATTATGCACAGCCCCTTAGCCCCCAGCACATTCTAAGATCTCTCTGGTAACAAACAAACAGCATTGTGATCCATCTTCATGAGATTCCATGTCACTTCAAGTCCTTGGTAATTCGCCCCAGAGCCACCAGAATGAACCTGCCATGTTCCTCACCTGATATGGTCAGTGGAGGTGTGCTTTCCAGGCATCCATGTGGGAGTGCTCTTCTACTTATTCTTTCCACATGTGGGACCCTGGAGCAAACAAACCAGACTGCCACTGACCAGTAGAAGGGAACCCTCTGTTTGGAGCATCTCAGAAGCACCAGCAGGAGAAATCCTCCATGGCCCTTGACACAACCCCTCCATTTGTCAGTCATCATAGACAAAAACTCCAGCATGAGAAAACATCTGAAATCTGCCATTATTTAGATTCTGCACTTTCTCTTCCACCACTGCACACTAGAACTGCGTTTCACTTGACACTGAATTTATCCATAGCTTGGGTTTAGAATTCCATCCTCAGCCTCCTGGTCTGCAAGCCCTCTAGAGAGGGAATTTGGAGCCACAAGGCAACATTCTCCATTCCCACTAGAAAGAAATAGGGCCTGGTGAATCTTCCCAGAAACTCCACATGAGGTTCAATCTACTTGGCACTCGATGGAACCTTGATTTATAGGCTGTCCTGGGCACTAGTACTAGTACTAGTACTAGTACTGTGTCTGACAGAGCCTGAGCCAAGACCTAGTTTCAGGCACCCAGAGATATGAGCCCATATCCAGCATGTGAGATTGGCCAGGGCCCAAGTCCATCATCTCTACCCATCCTTGGTATTCAGGCACCTGTCCCCAGACCTTTTATGTAATCCCTACCAATGGGGTAACCTAAAGCACAATAGAGAACTCCTCCTTCCCCATGGTAGGAATCCTGGCTGTTGATATGAGTGTCCAAACCTCAAAGTGGGAGCCAGCTGCATGGCCAAGGAGACAATGCCCACTCATGAGGGCTGCCCTGGGCACAAGTAGCCATTGTAACCCTCAGCTTGATGAAGCCTTCAAAAAAATGCTCTTAGTTGCACCTCCAGGATCCTGCATTGCAGGCCTGATATGCCCTTAAGCCCAAATCCTAACACATCGTGGGATGTTCCATGTGCACATACCCAGAGCCCGTCACTGGAATCCCTGTTTTGAGGCACCCCTAAGATGGAAAACAGCACTCTTCACTTCCCTGAGAAAGCCACCAAACTAATGGGATCCCCCAGGATCCTTGAGAAGAAGAATCTCCCATGGTCCCATGAGTCCACACTTGTATTCCGAGGCCAGTGTGGATATGCTATCCAGATACAAGAGACTGTGCTACTGGCTTCGAGTCACCTGATTTACAGTTCCTGACGTGCTGCCCTCCAGATCTTTGGATTGGGACTGTGAACACCTCTCCATTAACCTTATCCCGAGTTTGTGTTTGCAGATCTCTCTCTAAAAACCATAGCTCACATGTCCTCCAGGATGGGGCCCCTAGAGTCACACCACAAGACTGTGCTTGCCATCCCCAAGGAAACTGGGCCCATCACAGTTGCCCAAACCCTCCTGATTAGGAGAAACCCGTAAGCCTCCTGAGCACATCCCAATATTGGAGGCTGCTCTGGATGCAAATGCACAGTCTGAAACACCCTGATCACCTCCATCCAGGCAGACACCCAAATCAATGGTCCTGAGTCAGATAATTGAACCTGACATGGCCCTAGGACCTCATTGGAAGAGGGATTAACTTTTCAGGCACCTGTCCTCAG
The DNA here is from genome assembly GCF_964662115.1 of Mustela nivalis. Taxonomy (NCBI): domain Eukaryota; kingdom Metazoa; phylum Chordata; class Mammalia; order Carnivora; family Mustelidae; genus Mustela; species Mustela nivalis. Next base: position 68,830 of record NW_028135359.1, on the reverse strand, counting down.
AGGCCTCTTCTGGAAAACCAACTTATGATACAAATTATGGCCCCTGAGCCCCAGGGTGGGAAATCCTCCATGGCCTCTTGACACCACCTCTCCATTTGTTGGTCATCGTAGACACAAACTCCAGCCTGAGCAAACATATGACATCCGCCCATATTCAGGCGCTGATATTGGAATCAGCTGCTGCACACTGGAACTGCCTTTCGCTTTGCAATGAATTTAAGCCTAGCTTCAGAGTACAATTTCATCCTCACCCTACTGGTCTGCCATATCTCTTGATAGGGAATTCTGGAGCCACAATGCAACATTCTGCCTTCTTCATAGATAGAAGGACCTGGTGAGTCTGCCCATAAACTGCACATGAAGATCAATATACTCAGCCCAGGAGGGAACCCCTATTTATAGTTTGCCCTAGCCACTAGTGCTGTGTCTGACAGAGCCTGAGCCCCTATCTCGTGTCAGCAACCCAGAGGGTGGGGCCCACATTAACCATGTGAGACCGGCCATGGCCCAGGGCTGTCATTACTACCCATCCTTGGTATTCAGGCATCTGTCCCCTAGATCTTAGCTGGAATCCCTACCAATGGGGGGACCTGAAGCACAATAGAGAATTCATCCTTCGCCATGGCAGGAATCCTGGCTTTTGGATGGGTGTCCAACCCTAGGAATGGGAACTGGCTGCATGGCTGAGTAGACATCGCCCAATCCTGATGGCCTCCGGGGCACAAGCAGGCATTGGGACCCTCAGCTTGACCATACTTTCAAACAAACGCTCTCAGTTGCACCTCCAGGATCCCGCATTGCAGGCCTGGTATGGCCCTAGGCCTAAATATTAACCCTTGGTGGGATTTTCCAAGCACTTAGACCCAGAGCTCATCTCTGGAATGCCTGTTTTGGGGCACGCTTAAGCTGGAAAACAGTACTCATCCCTTCCCGGAGAAATCCAACAAACTATTGAGAACCGTTAGGATCCTTGAGAGGAGAAATCTCCCATGGACCCTTGAGACAACACCTGCAATAAAGGCCATTCTGGAAATTAAATCCAGATACAATTACCTGTGCTACCACCTTTGAGTTACGTGATTTACAGTTCCAGACTTGCTGCCCTCCTGGTCTATGGATTGGGACTATGATCACCTTGCCACTAACCCTAACCTAAGTTTGTGTTTGCAGACTTCTCTCTCAAAATCATGGCGCACATGTCCTCCAGGATGGGGTCTCTGGAGTCACACCACAGGACAGTTCCTGCAATCCCCAAGGAAACTGCCCATCACAGTTGTCCAAAAACCCCATATAAGGAGAAACCTGCAAGGAACCTGAGCCAACCCTAGTATTGGATGCCACTCTGGACACAAATGCACAGTCTGAAACACCCTCATCACCTGCATCCAGTCAGACACCAGAGTCAATGATCCTGAGTCAGAAGATTGAATGACATTCCCCTAGGGCCTCATTCAAACCCTTTATTAGGTTTTCAGGCTTCTGTCCTCAGAGACCTGTTCTGGATTACCAATTTATGATACAACATATGGCCGCTGAGCCCCACAACAGAATATCTCCTGCCCCCAGAAGCAATCCAGGCTCTTGGGCCTGTGTCAAATCCTCAGGCTAGATGAATCCTGCATGGCCCATTAACCACCAGCACATTCTAAGATCTCCCTGGTAACAAACCAACATTTTGACCCATCTTCATGAGGTTCCATGTCCAATCCAGTCTTTATTTCTTCGCCTCAAAGCCACCAGATGCCATGTTCCTTCGCTGTCATGGTCAATGAAGGTGTGCTTTCCAGTCACCCATGTGGGAGATCTATGTTATCCGAACTTTCGACATGGGGAACCATGGAGGAAACAAATCAGACTGCCCCTGTCTGGTAGAAGGAAACCTTGCTGTTTGGAGCATCTCAAAAACACCAGATTGGGAAATCCTCCATAACCTCTAGACGCCACCCCTCCATTTTTGTGTCATCATAGACACAAACCCCAGCATGAGCAAATATCTGACATCCACCCTCACTCAAGTGCTGAATATTGGATTCAAACATTGCACACTGGAAACTTCTTTCGCTTGATACAGAATGTAACCATAGCTTAGGTTTACAATTCCATCCTCAGCCTCCTGGTCCACAAGCCCTCTTGATAGTGAATTCTAGAGCCACAAAACAGCATTCTGCCTTCCCCTTACAAACAAGAAGGGCCTGGTGAGTCTGCCCAGAAACCATACATGAGGATCAATCTGCTCGGCACTTGAGGGAACCCCAATTTATAGGCTGCCCTGGGCACTAGTGCTGTGTCTGACAGAGCCTGAGCCAAGACCTAGTGTCAGCCACCCAGTGATCGGGGCCCATATCCACGATTTGATACTGGCCATGGCCCATGTCCATCATCTTTACCCATCCTTGGTATTCAGGCCTCTGTCCCCAGACCTTTGCTGGAATCCCAGCTAATGGGGGAACCTGAAGCAATATAGAGAACTCCTCTTTCCCCATGGCAGGATTCTGGCTGTTGGGATGGTTGTCCAACCCTCAAAGTGGGAGCCCGCTGCATGGCCAATGTGACCACGCCCACTCATGAGGGCCACCTGGGCATAAGCAAGTATTGTGACCCTCAGCCTGAGAATGATTTCAAACAAGACCTCTCAGTTGCACCTCCAGGATCCTGCATGCAGGCCTGGTAAGCCACTAGGCCCAAATCTTAACACTTGGTGGGATTTTCCAGGGGACCAAACCCAGAGTCCGTCTCTGGAATCCATATTTTGGGGCACCCCTAACATTAAAAACAGCACTCTTCCCTTCCCCGAAAAAGCCACCAACTATTGGGAGCCACCAGGATCCTTAGAGAGGAAAAATCTCCCATGGACCCATGAGGCCACAACTGCATTCTGAGGCCATCCTGCACACAATACAGAGAAAAAAGCCTGTGATTCTGCCTTTGAGTCACCCGATTAACAGTTCCTGAAGAGCTGCCATCCATGTCTATGCATTGGGCCTGTGATAACCTTGCCACTAACCCTAACCCAAGTTTGTGTTTTCAGACTTCCCTCCCAAAACCATGGCTCACATGCCCTCCAGTTTGTGATAACTGGAGCCACACCACGGGATTGTACCTGTCTTCCCAAAGGAAACTGTGATTTTCACTATTAAACAAACACTCTAGATTAGGAGAAACCTGCAAGTCCCCTAAGCCCAGCCCAATATTGGAGGCCACTCTGGACGCAAATGCACAGTCTGACACACCATATCATCTACATCCAGGCTGATATCCAAGTCAATGGTCCTCAGACAGAAGATTGAACCTGACATGCTCCTAGGATTCACTGGAACACTAGAATAGGTTTTCAGGTATCTGTACTCAGAAGGCTGTTCTGCATATCAATGTATGATACAATATGGTCACTGAGCCACACAAAAGAACATCTGTCCTTAGAAGAAAGCTGTGCTCTGGACCTGTGTCAAACACTCTGGGTAGATGAATCCTTCAAGGCCCCCTGGCAACCAGCACATTCTATGATCTCCCTGACAAAATACCAGCATTGTGACCCATCTTCATGAGACTCCATGACAACTCCAGCCCTTGGTACTTCGGCCCAGAGCCACCAGAATGAAACTGCCATGTTCCTCTGCTGCCATGGTCAATGTAGGTGTACTTTCCAGGCATCCAGCGGGAGTGCTCTGATACCAACTTTCCACATGGGGAACCCTGGAGGAAACAAACCAGACTCCCCTGTACGGTAAAAGGAATCTTTTCTGTATGGAGTATCTCAAGCCTGAGGGTGGGTAATCCTCCATGGCCTCTTGAGGCCACCCATCCATTTGTTGGTCATCATAGACACTAACTCCAGCGTGAGCAATCAACTGACATCTGCACTTACTCAAGTGCTGGATATTTGAATCAGCTGCTACACACTGGAATTGCCTTATGCTTGGCACTGAATTTAAAAGTAGCTTGGCGGGACGCCTGGGTGGCTCAGTTGGTTAAACAGCTGCCTTCGGCTCAGGTCATGATCCCAGCGTCCTGGGATCGAGTCCCACATCAGGCTCCTTGCTCCGCAGGGAGCCTGCTTCTCCGTCTGACTCTGCCTTCCACTCTGTCTGCCTGTGCTTGCTCTCGCTCGCTCTCTGACAAATAAATAAAATCTTGAAAAAAAAAAAGTAGCTTGGGTTTGCAATTCCATCCTCACCCTGGTGTTCAGTAGGCTCTCTTGATAGGGAATTCTGAAGCCACAACACAGCATTCTGCCTTCCCCATAGCAAGAAAAAACAGCCTGGAGAGACTGCCCAGAAACCCTACATGAGGATAAGTCTACTCGACCCTCGAGTGAACCCCATTTATAGGTTTACCTGGCCACTAGCGCTGAGTCTGACAGAACCTCGTCTCTGACCTCGTGTCAGGACCCAGAGACTGGGCTCCAACTCCAGAATGTGAGACCAGCCATGTCCCAGGGCTGTCATCTCTACCCATTTTGATTCAGGCATCTGTCCCCAGACATTTGCTGAAATCCCTGCCAATGGGGGAACCAGAAGCACAATAGGGAAATCCTCCTTCCCCATGGCAGGAATGATGGCTCTTGGGATGGGTTTCCAGACCTCAGAGTGGTAGCCAGCTGAATGGCCAATGATAACCCGCCCACTCATGAGGGCCGCCCTGGACACAAGCAGGCATTGTGACCCCCAACATGAGCATGCTTTCAAACAAACACTCTCAGTTGCATTCCAGAATCCAAATTTGCAGGCCTGATATTACCCTAAGCACAAATCCTAACACCTGGTGGGATTTTTCAGGGGACCAGAAACACAGCCTGTCTCTGGAATCCCTGTTTTGGGACAACCCTAAGATGTAAAATAGCACTCTCCCCTTCGCCAAGAAAGCCACCATAGTATAGGGAGCCGCTAGGATCCTTCAGAGGAAAAATCTCCCATGGATCCATGAGACCACACCTGCATTCCGAGGCCATCCTGGACACAAAAGCCAGATACACAAGCCTGTGCTACCACCTTCAAGGCAACTAATTTATAGTTCCAGACGAGCTGCCCTCCAGGTCTATGCATTGGGCCTGCGATCACCTCACCGCTAACCTTAACCCGAGTTTGTGCTTACAGACTTCTATCCCGAAACCATGGCTCATATTTCCTCCAGGATGGGGTCTCTGGAGCCACACCAAAGGACTGTGCCTGCCATCCCCAAGGAAAATGTGTCCGTCACATTTGCCTAAAACTTCGAGATAAGGAGAAACCTGCAAGGCCCCTGAGCCCACCCCAATACTGGAGGCCCCTCTGGACACAAATGTGCATTCTGAAATACGCTGATCACCTGAATCCAGGCAGATACCCAAGTCAGTGTTTCTCAGTCAGAAGATTGAACCTGACATGCTCCTATGACCTCATTGTAACCCCTGATTAGGTTTTCAGGCATTTGTAATCAGAGACCTGTTCTGGAGTACCAACTTAAGATACAACATATGGTCCCTGATCCCCACAACAGAACATCTCCTTTCTCTAGATGGAAGCCGTGCTCTTGGAACTGTGTCAAACCCTCAGGGTAGATGAATCCTACTTGGCCCGTAGCCACCAGCAGAATCTAAGATCTCACTGGTAACAAGCCAGCATTGTGAGCGATCTTCATGAGATTCCATGTCAACTACAGGCCTTGGTACTTCACCCCAGAGCCTTCAGAAAGAACCTGCCATGTTCCTCAGCTGCAATGTTCAGTGGAAGTGTGCTTTCAAGGCATCCATGTGGGAGTGCTCTGCTACCCAAACTTTCCATATGGGGGACTCTCGAGCAAACAAATCTGACTGCCCTGTCCTGTAGAAGGAAACCTGGCTGTTTGGAGCATCTCACAAGCTCAAGTGTGGGAAATCCTCTATGACCTCTTTTCAACTCCTCTCCATTTGTCGGTCATTATAGACACAAACTCCAGCTTGAGCAAACATCTGACGTCTGCGCTTACTCAGGTGCTGGATATTCGAATCAGCCGCTGCACACTGGAAATGCCATTCGCTTGTCACTGAATTTATTCATAGCTTGGGTTTACAATTCCATCCTCACCCTACTGTTCCATAAGCCCTCATGATAGGGAATTCTGCAGCCACAACACAGCATTCTGCCTTCCCAATAGAAAGAAGAAGGGCCTGGTGAGTCTGCCCAGAAACTCCACATTATGATCAATCTACTTGTGCCTTGAGGGAACCCTGAATTATAGACAGCCCTGGCCCCTAGTGTTGTGTCTGACAGAGCCTAAGCCCCGACCTCGTGTCAGCCACCTAGAAGGCGGGGCCCATATCCCGCATGTTAGACTGGCCACGGAACAGAGCCGTCATCTTTACCCATCCTTGGTATTCAGGCATGTGTCCCCAGACCTTTCCTGGAATCCCTACCAATGAGGGAACCTGAATCACAATAGAGAAATCCTCATTCCCCATGGCAGGATTCCTGTAAGTTCGGAAGGGTGTCCAACACTCAGAGTGTTAGCCTACTGAATGGCCATTGAGACCACCCCCATTCCTGAGGGCCACCCTATGCAAAAGCTTGCATAGTGTCCCTCAGCCTGAGCATGCTTTCAAACAAACGCTCTCAGTTGTATCTCCAGGACTTGCATTGGAGGCCTGGTAAGCCCCTATGCCCAAATCATAACCCTTGGTGGGTATTTCCAGGTGCCCAGAGCCAGAGCACTTCTCTGCAATCCCTGTTATGGGACACCCTTAATATGGAAAACAGAACTCTTTCCTCTCTGAGAAAGCCACCACATTATAAGGAGCTGCCAGGATACTTGAGAGGAAATATCACCCATGGACACCTGAGACCACACCTGCATTCTTAGTCCATCGTGGATACACAATCCAGATAAAAAAGCCTGTGCTACCTCCTTTGAGGCATGCGATTTACATTTCACACGGAGCTTCCCTCCAGGAGTATGCATTGGGCCTACAATCACTTCCCCACTAAACCTAACCCGCATTTGTGTTTGCAGACTTCCCTCCCAAAACCATGGCTCTCATGCCCTCCAGCATGGGGTCTCTGGAGCCACACCACAGGACTGTGCCCACCATTGCCAAGGAAACTGTGCCCATCAAATTGCCCTATCTTTCCAGATTAGGAGAAACCTGCAAGGCCCCTGAGCCCACCCCAATACTGGTTGCCACTCTGTACACAAATGCACAGTCTGGAACACCCTGATAACCTACATCTAGGCAGACATTGAAGTCAATGATACTGAGTCAGAGGATTGAACCTGACATTCCGTTAGGATTTTATTGGAACCCTAGATTAAATTTTCAGGCATCTATCCTCAGAGGCCTGTTCTGCAATACCAAATTATGATACATTTGGTCCGTTAGCCCCACATCAGAACATCTCTGGTCCGAGAAGGAAACCGTGCCCTTTGACCAGTGTCAAACCCTCAGGGTAGATGAATCCTACATGGTCCCTTAGCCACCAGCACACTGTAAGGTCTCCATGGTAACAAACCTGCATTATGACCCATCTTCATGAGACTTCATGTCAACTCCAGGCCTTGGTAATTCGCCCAAGAGCCACCAGAACGAATTGGCCATGTTTCTCAGCTGCAATTTTAATGGAGGTGTGCTTTTCAGGCATCCACGTGGGAGTGCTCTGCTACCCAAACTTTCCACATGGGGGACCCTGGAGCAAATAAACCAGACTCCCCCTGTGTGGTAGAAGGAAACTTTGCTGTTTGAAGCATCTCACAAGCCCCAGCATGTGAAATCCTCCATGGCCTCTTGACGCCACCCCTCCATTCATCGGTCATCATAGACATAAACTCCAGCATGAGGAAATGTCTGACTTTCACCTTTACTCAGGTGCTGGATATCTGGAATCAGACACTGCACAATGGAACTGCCTTTTGCTTGGCACTGAATTGAACCTTAGCTTGAGTTTACAATTCCATCCTCACCCTACTGGTCCCCAAGCCCGCTTGATAGGGAATTCTGGGGCCACAACGCAGCTTTTTGCCTTCCCCTTAGAAAGAAGAAGGGCATGGTGATTCTGCCCAGAAACTCTGCATGAGGATCAATCTGCTCAGCCCTTGAGGGATCCCTGATTCATACTCAGCCCTGACCACTAGTTCTGTTTCTGACAGAGCCTGAGTGCTCAATTCATGTCAGCTACTCAGAGAGTCAGGCATGTGAGACTGGCCATGTCTCAGGTCCCTCATCTCTACCCATCCTTGGTATTCAGGCATCTGTCCCCAGACATTTGCTAGAATACCTGCTAATGGGGGAACCTGAGGCACAATAGAGAATTCTTCCTTTTCCATGGCAGGAATCCTGGTAGTTGGGATGGGTGTCCTACATTAAAGTGGTAGCCAGCTGCATGGCCAAGGAGACAACTCCCACTCATAAGGGCTGCCCTAATCACATCAGGCATTGTGACACTCAGACTAGCATGCTTTCAAACAAACGCTCTCAGTTGTACCTCCAAGTCACACATTGTAGGCCTGGTACTCCCCTAGGCCCAAATCCTAATCCTGGTGGGATTTTCCAAGCACCCATACTCACAGCCCTTCTCTGGAATCCCTTTTTAGGGAACATCTAAGATTGAAAACAGCACTCTTCCATTCAAACGAGAAAGCCACCATACTATTGGGAGCTTCCAGGATCTGTAGAGAGGAAAATACTCTCATGGAAACATTAGAACACACCTGCATTCCAAGGCTATCATGGACACACAATCCAGATACAAAAGCCAGTGCTAGTGCCTTCGAGGTACGTGATTTACAGTTCCTGACGATCTGCCCTCCAGGTCTATGCATTGGGCCTACGATCACCTCGCAACTCAACCTAATCCGAGTTTGTGATTGCAGACTTCTCTCCCAAAACCATGGCTTACATGCCCTCCACGATGGAGTCTCTGGAGCCACACCACAGGACTGTGCCTGCCACCCCCAAAGAAACCGTGCCCACAAATTTTCGTAAACCTTCAAGATTAGGAGAAACCTGCAAGGCCCCAGAGCCCACCCCAATATTGGAGGCCACTCTGTACACAAAGGCACAGTCAGAAACACCCTGATTGCCTACATATAGGCAGACACCGAAGTCAATGGTCCTGAGTCTGATGATTGAACCTGAAATTTCCGTTGGACTTCATTGGAACCCTAGATGAAGTTTTTAGGCATCTGTCCTCAGAGGCCTGTTCTGGAATTCCAACTTATGATACAACATTTGGTCCGTGAGCCCCACAACAGAACATCTCCGATACCCAGAAAGAAACCGTGTTCTTCGACCGGTGTCAAACCATCAGGATAGACTAATCATACATGGCCCCTTAGCCACCAGCACATAGTAAGATTTCCGTGGTAACAAAACTGCATTGTGACCCAACTTCATTAGAAATCAGGCCTTGGTACTTTGCCCTAGAGCAACCAGAAAGAACCTGCCATGTTCCTTAGGTGCAATGGTCAATGTAGGTGTGCTTTCCAGTATCCACGTGCGAGTACTATGCTACCCAAACTTTGCACATGTGGGAACCTGGTGTAAACAAACCAGACCTCCCCTGTCCAGTAGAAGGAAACCTTATGTTTGGATCAACTCACAGGCCTCAGCGTGTAAACTGCTCCATGGCCTCTTGATGCCACCACTCCATTGGTCAGTCATCATAGACACAAACTCCAGTCTAAGCAAACATCTGACATGCACCCTTATCCCGGTGCTGGATGTCTTGAATAAACCACTGCACATTGGATCTGCCTTCCACTTGGCACTGAATTGAACCATAGCTTGTGTTTACAATTCCATCCTCACCTGACTGGTCCCTAAGCCCTCTTGATAGGGAAATCTGGGGCCACAACGCAGCATTCTGCCTTCCCCATCGAATGAAGAAATGCCTGGTGAGTCTGCCCTGAAAACCCACATGAGGATCAATCAGGTCGGCCCTCGAGTCAACACCGATTTATAGGCTGCCATGGCCACTAGTGCCGTGTCTGACAGAGCCTGAGCTCGACTGAGTTTCAGCCACTAGAGAGCAGGCCCCATATCTAGCATTTGGGATTGCCATGGCCCAAGTATGTCATCTCTACCCATCCTTGATATTCAGGCACCTGTCCCCAGACCTTGGCAGGGATCCCTGCCAATTAGGGAACTTGAAGCACAATAGAGAACTCTTCTTTCCCCATGGCAATAAACCTGGCTTTTGGGATGGGTGTTCTACCCTCAAAGGGGGAGCCAGTTACAACATCAATGACACCACACACACTCCTGAGGACTACCCTTGGCACAAACAGGCATTGTGACCCTCACCCTGAGCATGCTTTCAAAAAATCCCTCTCAGATTCACCACAATGATCCCTCATTTCAGGCCTGGTATGCCTGTAGGTTCAAATCATAAAACTTGGTGGGATTTTCGAGGTGCCCAGACCCAGAGACCATCTCTGGAATTTTTGTTTTGGTGCACCCTTCAGATGGAAAACAGCACTCATCCCTTCCCCAAAAATGTCACCAAATTATGAGGAGCCACCAGGATCCATAGAGAGGCAATGTCTCCCATGGACCCATGAGAACACACCTGCATTCCGAGGCCATCCTGGACACACAATCCGGAGAGAAAAGCCTGTGCTACTGCCTTCTATTCACCCTAATTACAGTTCCAGATGAGCTGCTCTCAAGGTATATGCATTGGGCCTGTGATCACCTCGCCACTCACCCTAATTCAAATTTGTGTTTGCAGACTTATCTACAAAAACCATGGCACACATGCCCTCCAGGATGGGGTCTCTGGATCCACACTGCAGGACTGTCCCTGCCATCCACAAGGAAACTGTTTCCATCACAGTTACCCAAACTGTCTAGATTAGGAGAAACCTACAAGGCCTCTGGGCCTACCCCAATTTCGGCGGCCGCTCTGAACACAAATGCACAGTCTGAAATACCCTGATCCCCTACATCCAGGAACACAGCCAAGTCAATGGTCCTGAGTCAGAATAATGAACCTAACATGCCCCTAGGACGTCATTGGAACCATTGATTCGGTTTTCAGACATGTGTCCTCAGAGGCCTGTTCTAGAATGCGAACTTATGATACAACATGTGGTGCCTGGGCCACACAACAGAACATCTCCTGTCCCCAGAAGGAAAGCGTGCCCTACAACCTGTGCAAAATCCCAGAGTAGTAGATTCCTGCACAACTACTAAGCCACCAGCACATTCTAAGATCTACCTGGTAACAAACCAGCTGTGTGGCCCATCTGCAAGAGATTCCATGTCAAATCAAGGACTTGGTACTTTGCTACAGAGACACCAGAATAAAGCTGCCATGTTCTTCAGTTGCAATGGTCAATGAAGTTGAACATTCCAGGCATCCATGCGGTAGAGCTCTGCTACCCAAACTTTCCACATGGGGGACCCTGGAGCAAATAAACCACACTCCACCTGTCCAGTAGAACGAAACCTTGCTATTTGGAGCAGCTCATGAGTCTCAACGTGAAAATCCCTCCATGGCTTCTTGACGCCACCCCTCCATTTGTCAGACATCATAGACACAAATTCCAGTGTGAGCAAATATCCGACGTCCTCCCTTACTAAGGTGCTGGATATCTCGAAAAAGCTGCTGGACACAGGAACTGCCTTCCGCTTGGCAGTGAATTGAACTGTAGCTTGTGTTTACAATTCCTTCCTCACCCGACTGGTCCCCAAGCCTTCTTGATAGCGAATTATGGAGACACAACACAGCATTCTGCCTTCCCGATAGAAACAAGTGCCTGGTGAGTCTGGCCAGAAACCCCACATGAAGATCAATCTGCTCGGCCCTATATCGGAGGGACCCTGATTTATAGGTTGCCCTGGCCACTAGTGCTGTGTCTGACAGAGCCTGAGCCCAGACCTAGTGTCAGTCACCAGAGTTTGAGCCCCACATCTAGCATTTGGGATTGCCATGGCTCAAGTATTTCATCTCTACCCATCCTTGGTATTCAGGCACCTGTCCCCAGACCTTTGCTGGAATCCCTGACAATGGGGCATCCTGAAGCACAATAGAGAACTCCTCCTTCTTCATATCAGGAAACTTGGCTGTTAGGATGGGTGTTCAACCCTGAAAGGGGGAGTCATTTACAAGTCCAGTGAGACCACACAAACTCCTCAGGGATGCCCTGGAGGCAAACAGGCCTTGTGACCCTCAGCCTGAGCATGCGTTCAAACAATCCTTCTCTGTTGCACCACCATGAACCCGCATTGCAGGCCTAATATGCCCCTAAGCCCAAATCCTAGCACATGTTGTGATGTCCCAGATGCCATGAACCAGAGCCCTTCTCTGGAATCCCTGTTTTGGGGCACCCATAAGGTGGAAAACATCATTCTCCCCTTCCCCGAAAAAGCCACCAAACTATGGAGAGCCACCAGGATCCATAGAGAGGAAAAGACTCCCATGGACCCATGAGACCACACCTGCATTCCAAGGCCATGCTGGACACACAATCCAAAGAGAAAAGCCTGTGCTACTGCCTTCCAGTCTCCCTAATTATAGTTCATGAAGAGCTTCCCTCCAGGTCTACGCATTGGGCCTGTGATCACCTCGCCACTCACCCTAATTTGTATTTGTGTTTGCAGACTTCTCTCCCAAAACCATGGCTCACATGCCCACCAGAATGTTATCTCTGAAGCCACAACACAGAACTCTGGCTGCCAACCCCAAGGACACTGTGCATATCAGATTTGCCCAAACCTTCCAGATTAGGAGAAACCTGTGTGGCCCCTGAGCCCACACCAATATTGCCGGCCACTTGGGATGGAAATGCGCAGTCTGAAACACCCTTATCACCTACATCCAGGGAAATAGCCAAGTCAATGATCGTGAGATAGACGATTGAACCTAAAATGCCCCTAGGCTCTCAATGGAACCCCATTAGGTTTTTAGGCATCTGTCCTCAGGGGCCTGTTCTGAAATACCAATCTATGACACATCATGTGGTCTCTGAGCCACATGACAGAACATCCCCCTGTCCCCAAAAGAATACCATGCTCTTCGACCTGTGCCAAACCCTCAGGGTAGGAGAATCCTGCATGGCACCTTAGCAACCAGCACATTCTAAGTTCTCCCTGGTAACAAACAAGCATTGTGACCCATCTGCAAGAGATCCCATGTCAACTCAAGGCCTTGGCACTTTGTCCCAGAGCCACCAGAACGAATCTGCCATGTTCCTCAGCTGCAATTGTCAATGGAGGTGTGCTTTCCTGGCATCCATGCCGGAGAGCTCTTCTTCACAAACTTTCCACATGGGGAAACCTAGAGTAAACAAACCAGACTTCACCTACACTGTACAAAGAAATGTTACTTTTTGCAGCAGTTCACAGGCCTCAGCATGTGAACTCCTCCATGGCCTCTTTATACCACCCCTCCACTTGTCGGTCATCATAGACAAAAACTCTAGTGTGAGCAAGCATCTGACATCCACCCTTATTGCAGTGCTGGATGTCTCGAGTAAACTGCTACAAATTGGAACTGCCTTCTGCTTGGCACTGAATTGAACCATAGCTTTTGTTTACAATTCCACCCAAAACTGACTGGTTCCCAAGCTCTCGTGATTGGGAAACCTGGAGCCACAACACAGCATTCTGCCTTCCCTATTGAATGAACAAATGCCTGGGAATCTTCCCAAGAAACTCCACATGAGGATCAATCTGCTCCGCCCTCGAATCTACTCTGATATAAAGGCTGCCATGGCCACTAGCGCTGTGTCTGACAGAGCCTGAGCCCCGACCGAGTTTTAGGCCTCATATCTAGCATTTGGGATTGCTATGGCCCAAGTACGTCATCTCCACCCATCCTTGGTATTCAGGCACCTATCTCGAGACCTTGCTGGAAACCCTGCCAATGGGGCAACCTGAAGCACAGAGGAACCTGACAGAAGAGAACTCATCCTTCCTCATGGCAGGACATTTGGCTGTTGGGTTGGGTGTCCAACTCTCTAAGAGGGAGCCAGATATATGACCAATGAAACCACTCCCACTCCTGAGGGCCGGCATGGGAGCAAACAGGCATTGTGAGACTCAGCCTGAGCAAGCTTTCAAACAATCCCTCTCAGTTGCACCATCATGATCCTGCATTGCAGGCCTCATACACCCCTAGGTGCAAATCCTAACCCTTGGTGGGAAGTCCCAGATGCCCAGAAAAAGAGCCTGTATCTGGAATCCCTGTTTGGGGGTACCCATAAGATGGAAAACAACACTCTTCCCTTCCCCAAAAAAGCCACCAAACTATGAGCTGCACAGATCCATAGAGAGGAAAAGTTTCCCATGGACCCATGAGACTATACCTGCATTCCAAGGCCATCCTGGACACACAATATAGAGAGAAAAGCCTGTGCTACTGCCTTCCAGTCACCCTAATTACTCCTGACAAGCTGCACTCCAGGTCTACTCATTGGGCCTGTGATCACCTTTCCACTAACAATAACCCACATTTGTGTTTGCAGACTTCTCTCCCAAAACCATGGCTCATATGCCCTCCAGGACAGGGTCTCTGGATCCACAACACATGACTGGGCCTGCCATCCCCAAGGAAACTGTGCCCGTCAAACCTGCTCAAACCTTCCAGTTTAGGAGAAACACGCAAGAGCCCTGAGCCCGACCCAATATTGTCGGCAGCACTGGACACAAATGCCAGTCTGAAACGCCCTGATCACCTACATCCAAGCAGACAGCCATTTCAATGTTCCTGGGTCAGAAGATTGTACCTGACATGCTCCTAGGACGTCATTGGAACACTAGATTAGGTTTTCAGGCATCTGTCCTCAGGGTCCTGTTCTGAAATACCAACTTAGGATACAACATGTGGTCCCTGAGCCACACAATAAAATATCTCCTGTCCCCAGTAGGAAACCATGCCCTTCGACCTGTGCCAAACCCTCAAGATTGGAGAATCCTGCACAGCACCTTAGACACCAGCACAAACTCTAGTTTGTGCGTTGACCCATACCACAAGCTTTCCATCTGCTGGACAGTCGAGTCCTGTTGAATGGCTCCAGGATGTCCCATACGGAAAGACTGGAGAGCAGGATTCGAAGGATGGATGCCTGTACAGCATACCTCACATTCCCATTGGCTCTTTGTGACAAGACATGTTTGAACTACTGGCTCTGGGGCGAGCTAACTAGGGGGCTGAATTGAAATGGACTCTCCTGCGGATGGGTCATAATGTGGGTTTGTGTGCATGGAGACCTTGGAATATGTTGGCAGCTCAGGGGCCATGAAGTATTCACCTAACCGAAGGGTGTAATATTGCTCCTATTAAAAAGAGATCCCTATGTGGAGATGAGACAGGTTCTCTTTGGTGCCTCAGAAAAGCCCCAGATACTGGTCTTCAAACCAGTTCTCTGAGTAGAGACACCTGGAAACCAAAGCTAGGGTTCAGATTAGAGCCTAGATGCCTGTCCGTTTCAATCTTCTGTCTCTGGGGACACTGTCTGAGTATCTAAGTGAAGATAGTTGCTCAGCTGGTGTCAGAGTGCCCCTCTTAGTCCATGGCCGAGGCATGGCCTTGGAGACCTTATTGGATTCTCCTAATCTCTAGGGTTGTGGCCAATGGATTGGGTACAGTTTTCTTGGAGAGGACTGGCACAGTCCTTCAGTGTGTCTCCATAGGCCCTAGCCTGGAGGGTGTGTGGGTCCGGGCTGTGGGTACAGAAGTCTGAAAACACAAACTCGGCTTGGGTGTGGAGCCGAGAGCATGGCAGGATGGACCCACAGACCGTGAGAGGAGATCCTCAGCTTATGAAACAAGGGCAAATGGGAGGCAGTCACGCAAGCTTTTGTCTTTGGATGTTTTGTCTCCCATAGCCGTGGAATGTAGGGGTGACCTCAGGGGCTATGGAAGAGTCTCCCTCTCTGAGGAGTTGGTCCAGCTCTTAAGATTTTGGGGACATTTTGTGGGAAGGGTGGAGTCCTGCTGTCTGGCTCAGGTGTTCTTCCAGGAGAGGGACTCCAGATCACAGTCCTGGGTTCGAGCAAATGGAATACTCGAGCTCTTGTGAAGATTGGGATCATAGGGGCTTGGCAAGCCCCATATGCGGGCTCTTGGTCGAGGCCCTGAGAGACCTTACTTCGACATGGGGCCCATGCTGATGGTCCCAATGCGAGTTTGTACCCAAGGAGGCACTCAAGTTTAGGCTTGGCCTCAGGGGCCATGAAGGTTTCTCCTACACTGAAGGTATGACTCCATGCCAACAGCAAGCTTTCCAGCCATGGGGAAGGAGAAGATCTGATTTGTGCTTCAGTTACCCACGTTTGCCAGGATTTGATATAATATCTAGGGTCAGATGTCTGAAAACCCAGGTTGGGAAGAGATGACGGCATAAGGCCATGGCCTGTCTGATGTGCTTAGTGTGCAGCCAGCTGTTTCTTTGTCTGTCGGGACGTCAGGCTGTGTCAGACAGAGCATTACTGACCAGGGTAGCCTTTCCAGTTAGGGTGCGGTCGAGGCCAGAGCAGGTTGGTTCTCATTTGTGGTTTCTGGAGAGCCCCATAGGGCAACGTTTTTCTTCTGGTGGGCAGGCAGAAAACTGTGTTGTGGTTCTGGAATTCCCAGTCTGGAGGGCTTGTTTGCCAGGAGTGTGAAGAGGGAAGTCTGAAAACACAAGCTAGCGTTAGGTTTGGGGCCGAGGGCATGGCAGGCCCACTCTGCAGAGACTGAATCGAGATCTCCTGCATCTGAGGTCAGGGCGAGTATCAAACGTTGCCTCAGGTTGGAGTTTGTGTCCATTATGGCCCCTTCCTAAAGGGGGTGGGGGCGTCATGAGGCCAGGGAGGTTTCCCAACGCTGGGAGTTATGAGCTGCCCCAAACATCAAGGTTTCCTCTGTAGGACAGTCGAGTACTATGAGATGGTTCTAGGATGACCCCTACAGAAAGACTCGAGAGAAGGGGTCTAAGCATGAATGTCTGCAAATGCCACCTCACATTCCCACTGGCTGCTTGGGGCAAGGCAGGCTCAATCTGCAGGCTCTTGGGCGGGTTTCTCAGAGGGCTGAGTAGAAATGGACTCTCCTGAGGATGAGTCATACTGTGGGTTGGTGGCCATGGAGACCTTGGGATGTGGCGGGGGCTCAGGGACTCTGCAGGTTTCTCCAAACCGAAGGGTTTGACACAGCTCCAACAATGAAGCTTCCCATGTGGAGACGATCGTTGTTCTGTTTGGTGTCTCAGGAAAGCCCCAGATGCTGGTCTTCAAACCCAGGCCTCTGAGGAGTGACACCTGGAAACCAAAGCAAGAGTTCAGATTAGGGCCCAGGGGCCTGTCTGGTTCAATCTACTGTCTCTGCCAACATCTGTCTGTGTTTCTGCATGGAGGTAGTTGCTCAGCTTGTGTCAGGATGCCTTTGTCCATAGAGGCTTATAGTAGTGGGATGTCCTCGGGGGCCTTGATGTTTCTCCTATTCTGTGGGGTTATGGGCAATGGAATGGGCATAGTCTCCTTGAAGAGAGCAGGACAGTCCTGTGGTGTGGCTCCAGAGGCCCCAGCCTGGCGGCTGTGTGGGCCAGGGCTGTGGGGACAGACATCCAAAAACACAAACTCGGCTGAGGTTTGGGGCTGAGGTTATGGCAGGAGTGATCTACAGTCCGTGAGGGGAGCTCATTGTGATTAGAAAGTAAGGCGAGTGAGAGGCGGTTGTTCAGGCTTATGTCTCTGGATGTTGTATTCATGATGGTCATTTAATGTAAGCATGGTCTCATGGGCCATGGAAGTCTCCCTCTCTGGTGATTTGTCCGGCTCCCAAGAGATTGGGGTCATTTTGTGGGAAGGGAGGAGTCCTGTTTTCTGCCTCATGTGTCCCCACAATAGAGGGATTCTAGAGCAGAGCACTGGGTACATACAACTGGAATACCCACCCTCTGGTTAGGCCTGGGGTCCTATGGGCATGGCAAGCCCATATGCAGATTCTTGGTCCAGCCACTGAGAGACGTTACTTGAATAGTGGACTCATGCTGAGGGTCACAATGTGTGTTTGTGCCCAAGGTGGTCCTCAATATTGGGCGGGACCTCATTGAGCTTGCAGGTTTCTCCTACAGTGAACCTTGGACATGCCAACCTCAGGGTTTCTTGCCATGGGGAAGGAGGAGTTTTGATTTCTGCATCACGTTCACCTCTGGGCACTAATTGGAGATAAGGTCTAGGTTCTGAAGCCTGAAAACCGAGGTTTGGAAGAGATGACGACCTAAGGCCATGGCAGGTCCGATGTGTTCAGTTTGGGGCCAGCTTTCTAGGTGTCGTTCAGGAGGTCTGCACTCAGGCTGTGCCAGACAGGGCATTCGTGCCCAGATACGCTGTATAATTGGGGTACAGTTGAGTGGCATGCAGAAGATAATTATTTGGGGTTTCTCTGTAGCCCCATAAGGCAAAGTCTTTCTTCTGGAGGGCAGGCAGAGTGCTGCATTCTGGCTCCGGAACTGCCAAACTGGAGGCCTTGCGGCCAGGAATGCAAGGATGTAAGTCTGAGAACTGAAGCTTTGCTTTGGTTTCAGGGCGAGGAAATGGCAGGCACACTCTGCAGAGCTGAATTTAGATTTCATGCATCTGAGGTCAGGGCGAGGTTCATATATTGGCTCAGGTTGGAGTTTCTGTCCATGATGGCCCCTTCATGAAGGGGGGTCATCACACCGCCATTGGTGTTTTCCCATGATGGCAGTAGTGAGATGCTCCAAACCACAAGGATTTTCTGTGGGTCAGTTGAAACCTATTGGATGGCTCCAGGACATCCCATATGGAACAATTGCAGAGCAGGGTTCTAAGGATGGATGCCTGGGCATCCGGCCTTGCATTCCAATTGTCTCCTAGCGAAACGGCACGTTTGATTGCTGCCTATGATGTAGCAGCCGAGGGGGCTGAGTTGAAATGCATTCTCCTGAGGATCGGTCATAATGTGGGATTGTGTCCATGGAGACCTTGGAATGGGGCAGTGGCACCAGGGCTCTGAAGGATGCTCCTAACCAGAGGTTTTGACACAGCTCCAAGAAGCATTTTTCCCATGGGGAAACAAGATTTGTTCTCATTGGTGCTTCAGTAACCCCCAATATGCTGGTATTGGAAACCAGAACTCTGAGGAGAGATGCCTGGAAACCAAGGCAATGGATCTGATTAGGGCCTGGGGCCTGTCTGGTTTAATCTTCTTCTCTCGGTTCATCTGTCTATGGGATTGAGTGGAGGTAGTTCCTCAGCTGGTGTCAGATTGCCCCTATTTGTCCTGGGCAGTCTACACTATTGGGATGGCCACTTTGACTTTGGAGGTTTCTCCTAATTTGCAAGTTTGTGGCCAATGAAATGGGCAGAATTCCTTTGGGGAGGGAAGGCACAATCCTGAGGTGTGGCTCTAGGGGCTCAAGCATGGAGGGTGTGTGGGTCAGAGCTGTGGGGACCGAAGTCTGAAAACAGAAACTCGTCTTAGGTTTGGGGACATAGGTATGGGAGGCCCGATCTACAGACCTTGAGCAGAACTCTTCAGGATATGAACAAAAAGTGAGTGTGAGGCACTTGCTCAGGCTTTTGACTCTGGATTTTGTGTCACTGATGGCCGTGGAATGTAGGGGCGTCCTCATGGACCATGGGTGAGACTTCCTCTATGGGGATTTGGATGATCCCAATATTTTGGGGTCATTCCGTGGGATGGGAGGAGTCCATTCTGTTTTTTTTGTTTTGTTTTGTTTTGTTTTTTTTTTTTTTTTTTTTTTTTTACCTCAGGTGTGCCACTAAAGAGGGATTCCAGAGCAGAACCCTGGGAAGGGGCGACTGGACAACCCGAACTCTGTATAAGATTGGGGGCCTAAGGGCATGGCAATCCCCATATGGGGTACCTTGGTCCAGCCACTGAGAGGTCTTACTTGAGTACAGTGCTCACACTGAGGGTCACAATGCATGTTTGTGCCCAATGTAGGCATCAAGCATGGGCGGGGACTCATGGGCCATGCTTGATTCTCCTACACTGAACTTTGGACAACATACGAACCACAAGGTTTCTTTCCATGGGGAAGGAGGAATTCTGATTTCTGCATCATGTTCACCCCTGGGCAGTGACTGGAGATAAGATCTAAGTTCTGAATCCAGAAAATCGAGGTTGGGATGAGATGATAACCTAAGGTCATGGAGGGTCCGATGTGCTCAGTGTGCGGTCAGCTTTCTGGGTGTTGTTCAGGAGGTATGGATTCAGGCTGTGTCAGACAGTGCATTAGTGCCCAGGTTAGAATGTATAATTTGGGTACAGTTGAGTTCCATGTAGGTTCATCCTCATTTATTGTGTCAGGGAAGCTCACTGGGGCAACATTTTTCTTCTGGTGGGCAGGCAGAGTGCAGCATTGTGGGTCCAGAATTGCCAAACTTGAGGGCGTCGGGACCAGGAGTGTGAGGACGTAAGTCTGAGATCATAAGCTAGACTTAAGTTTCAGGGCGAGGGCACGGCAGGCACCCTCTGCAGATCCGAATCAAAATCTCATTCATCTGAAGTCAGGACGAGGATCAGACTTAGGCGCAGGTTGGAGTTTCTGTCCATGATGGCCCCTTCATCAAAGGGGTGGAATCTCGAGGCCATGGAGGTTTTCCCACGTTGGGAGTTGTGGGATGCTCCAAACTGCAAGGATTCCTTCTGCGGGAAAATTGAGAACTGTTGGATGGCTCCAGGACATCCCATATGGAATGACTCCAGAGCCGGGTTCTAAGGATGGATGCCTGAGCAGACTGCCTCTTACACCAATTGTCTCCCTGCCACAAGACAGGTACGATCTGATGGCTATGCAGGAGCAATCGTGGGAGCTGAGTTGAAATGGACTCTCCTGAAGATGGGTCTTAATGTGTGTTTGTGTCCATGAGGACGTTGGAATGGGGTGGTGGCCCCAGGGCTCTAAAGGATTCTAACCGGAGATTTTGAAACAACTCGAAAGAGCAAGTTTTCCATGTGGAGACAAGATTTGTTCTAATTGGTGCCTCAGGAAACCCACATATGCTGGTATTAGAACCAGGCCTCTGAGGAGAGATACATAGAAACCACAGCAATGCATCCAATTAGGTCCTAGGAGCCTCTCTGGTTCAATCTTCTTCTCTGTCGACATCTGTCTATTTTATGAAATGGAGGTAGTTGCTCAGCTGGTGTCAGACCGCTCCTGTTTGTCCGGGTGGCCTACACTATAGGGATGGCCTCGGGGACTTTGGAGGTTTCTCCTAAATTGTATGATTATGGACAATGGCATGGGAAGAATTCCTGTGGAGTGGGCAGGCACAGACCTGATGTGTGGCTCCAAGGGCCCAGCCTTGAGGGTGTGTGGGCAAGGACTGTGGGGACAGATGTCTGAAAACACAAACTCAGCTTAGCTTTGGGGATGTAGGTATGGCAGGTCCGATTTACAGACTATGAGGAGAACTTTTTGGGATATGAATAAAGGGTGAAAGTGTGACACTTGTCAGGCTTTTGCCCCTGGATTTTGTGTCAATGATGGCTGTGGAATGTCGAGGAGTCCTCATGGGCCATGGAAGAGTCTTTCTCTCTGTGGATTTGGCCAGATCCCAATTGTTTTGGGTTAATCTGTGGGATTTAGTTTTGTTAACTAAGGTGTCTCACCAAAAGAGGGATTCCCGAGCAGAACCCTGGACAACAAGAAATCTAACTAAAAATACGGGCCTAGGGGCATGGCAAGCCCAATATGCCTTCTAATGGTCCAGCCACTGAGAGGCCTTCATTGAGGACAGAACTCATGCTGAGGGTCACAATGCGTGTTTATGCCCTCGTGGTACTCAAGCATGGGTGGGGACTCATGGTGCATGCTTGTTTCTCCTACACTGAATGATAGTCAACATGTCAACCACATGAGTTCTTGCCATGGGGAAGTATTAATTCTGATTTCTGCATGTCATTCACCCCTGTGCAGTGATTGGAGATAAGGTTTAGGTTGTGAAGTCTGAAAACCGAGGTTGGGAAGAGATGACGACCTAAGACCATGTTGGGTCCGATATGCTCAGCGTGGAGCCAGCTGTCTGGGTGTTGGTCGGGAGGTCCAAGCTTGGGCTGTGTCAGACAGGGCATTAGTGCCCAGGGTAGATTGTATAATTGGGGTACAACTGAGTGCCGTGCAGGTTGATCTTTATTTGGTATTTCTGGTTAGCCCCAAGGGCAATGTTTTTCTTCTGGAGAACAGGCAGAGTGCTGCATTGTGGCTCCGGAATTTCCAAAGTGGATGCCTTGTGGACGGGGAGTGTGAGGACGGAAGTCTGAGAACACATGTTAGGCGTAGGTTCTGGGCGAGGGCACGGCAGGCACCCTCTGCAGATCTGAATCGGGATATCATGAATCTGAAGTCAGGGCGAGGTTCAAACCTAGGCTTAGGTTTGAATTTATGTCCATTCTGGCCACTTTATGAAGGGGACAGCATCTCCAGTCCATGGAGGTTTACCCACAATGGAAGTTGTGAGATGCTCCAAACAACAAAGATTCCTTCTGATCAACAATTGAGACCTTTTGTATCACTCCAGTACATACCATACAGAATGACACCAGAGCAGGGATCTTAGGATGGATACATGGGAAGCCCGCCTCACATTGCAGTTGTCTCCTAGCAAATAGACAGGTTTGATATGCTGGCTCTGTCAGAGCAACCAAGGGGGCTGAGTTGAAATGGACTCTCCTGAGGATGGATGCTAATGTGGGTTTGTGTCCATGGAGACCTTGGAATGGGGCGTTGGTGCATGGGCCCTGAAGGATTCTCCTAACCGGAGGTTTTGAGACATCTCCAAAGGACAAGTTTCCCATGTGGAGACGAGATTTGTTCTAATTCGTGCCTCAGGAAACCCCCATATACTGTTATTGGAATATAGGCCTCTGAAGAGAGATAACTGGAAACCAAAGCAATGGCTCCGTTTAGAGCCTAGGGGCCTGTCCGGTTGAATCTTCTTCTCTGTGTACATCCATCTAAGGTATTAGTGGAGTTAGATGCTCAGCTGGTGTCAGATGGCCCTTGTTTGTCCCAGGCGGCCTACACTATTGTGAAGGCCTTGGGGACTTTGGAGGTTTCTCCTAATTTTATGATTATGGACAATGGAATGGGCAGAATTCCCGTGGAGAGGGAAGGCACAGTTTTGATGTGGCTCCAGGGGCCCCAGCCTGCAGGGTGTGTGCCTCAGGACTGTGGAGACAGAAGTCTAAAACACAAACTCAGTTTAGGTTTAGGGACGTAGGTATGGCAGGCCCGATCTACAGACCGTGAGGAGAATTCTTCCAGATATGAAGAAAGAGAGATTGTGAGGCACTTGTTCAGGCTTTTGTTTCTGGATTTTGTGTCAACGATGGGCGTGGAATGTCCGGGAGGCCTCATGGGCCATGGACTAGTCTTCCGCTCAGTGGATTTGGCCCGATTCCAATTGTTTTGGGTCAAACTGTGGGATGGGAGGAGTCCTTTCAGTTTTGTTACCTCAGGTGTCCCACCAAAAGAGGGATTCCAAAGCCGAGCCCTGGGGAGGGGAGACTGGACAACCAGAAATCTGGTTAAAAATTGGGGCCTAGGGGCATGACAAGCCCAATATGCTGTCTTTTGGTCCAGCCACTGAGAGGCCTTACTTGAGAACTGGGCTCACGTTGAGGGTCAGAATGCATGTTTGTGAACGACTTGGTCCTCAAGCATCTGCAGGGCCTCATGGGCCACACTGGTTTCAACTACATTTTACGTTGGACAACATGCCAACCACAAGGTTTCTTACCATGGGGAAGGAGTTCTGATTCCTGCATCATGTTCAACCCTGGGTGGTGACTGGAGATAAGGTTTAGGTTCTGAAGCCTGAAAACCGAGGTTGGAAAGAGATGATGACCTAAGGCCATGGCGGGTCTGATGTGCTCAGTGTGTGGCTAGCTGGGTGGGTGCGAGCCAGGAGGTTCAGTCTCAGGCTGTGCCAGAAAGGGCAGTAGTGCCCAGGGCAGCCTGTATAATTGGGGTCCAGTCAAGTGGCATGCAGATTGATCCTCATTTGGGGAATCTGGGTAGCCCCAGAGGGCAATGATTTTCTTCCAGAAAGCAGGCAGAGTGCTGCCTTGTAGTTCTGGAATTGCCAAACTGGAGGGCTTGTGGGCCAGGAATGTGAGGATGGAAGTTGAGAACACAAACTAGACTTACGTTTCTGGGCAAGGGCACGGCAGGCACACTCTGCAGAGCTGAATCAAGATGTCCTGCATCTGAAGTCAGGGCGAGGATCAGACGATCGATCAGGTTGGAGCTTCTGTCCCTGATGGCCCCTTCATGAAGCACAGGGGGCGGGATCACGAGGCCATGGAGGTTTGCCCACGATGGGAGTTGTGAGATGCTCCAAACAGTAAAGATTCTTATGCGGGACTATTGAGACCTGTTGGTTGGCTCCAGGACTTCCCATACAGCATAATTCTGAGAATGGTTCTAAGTATGGATGTCTGGGAAGCCTGCCTCTCATTCCAATCATCTCCTAGCGACAAGACGGGTTAGATCTGCTGGATCAGGGGGAGCAACTGAGGGGGCTGAGTTGAAATGGACTCTCCTGTGGATGGGTCCTAATGTGGGTGTGTCTCCATGGAGACCTTGGAATGAGGCGCTGGCACCGGGAACCTGAAATGTCCTTCTAACCAGAGGCTTTGAGAGAGCTCCAACATGTAAGTTTCCCATGTGTAGACGAGATTTGTTCTGATGGGTGCCTCAGGAGAAGCCCTCAGCTGGTATTGGAAACCAGGCTTTTGAGGAGACAAGCCTGTAAACCAAAGCTATGGATCCCATTATGGCCTGGGGTCCTGTCTGGTCAATCTTCTTCTCTGGGGACATCCATCTATGGTATGAGTGGAGGTAGATGCTCAGCTGGTGTCAGACGGCCCTTTTTTGTCCCGGACAACCTACACTATTGGGTTGGCCTCAGGGATTTTGGAGGTTTCTCCTAATTTGTACGGTTTTGGATAATGGAATGGGCAGAATTCCCATGGATTGGTTAGGCACAGTCCTAATGTGTGGTTCCAGGGGCCCAGCCTGGAGGGTGTGTGGCCCAGGACTTTGAGGACAGAACTCAAAAAACACAAACTCAGCTTAGGTTTGGGAACGTAGGTATGGCATGGCCGAACTACAAATCATGAGAAGAACTCTTCAGGATATGAAGAAAGAGCGAGTCTGAGGCGCTTAGTTAGGCTTTTGTCTCTGGATTTTGTATCAGCGATGGCCGTGGAATGTCGGGGAGGCCTCATGGGCCATGGACGAATCTTCCTCTCTGTGGATTTGGCCCTATCCCAATTCTTTTTCGTGAATCTGTGGGATGGGAGGACTCCTTTAGGGTTTGTTACCTGAGGTGTCCCACCAAAAGAGGAATTCCAAAGCAGAGCCCTGCGCAAGAGTGAAGGGACAACCCGAAATATGGTTAAAAATTAGGGTCTAGGGGCATGGCAAGCCCAATATGCTGTTTCTTCATGCAGCCACTGAGAGGCCTTGCCTGAGGACCGGGCTCAGGCTGAGGGTCACAATATGTGTTTGAGACCAATGTGGCCCTCAAGCATGGGCTGGGTCTCATGTGCCACACTGGTTTCAACTACACTGAAAGTTGGACAACATGCCAACCACGAGGTTTCATGCCAAGGAAACGAGTTCGGATTTCTGCAACATTTTCAAACCTGGGCAGTGATTGGAGATAAGGTCAAGGTTCTGAAGCCTGAAAACCGAGGTTGGGTAGAGATGACGACCTAAGGCCACGGCAGGTCCGATGTGCTCAGTGTGCGGCCAGCTGTCTGGGTGGGGCCAGGAGTTCCAGGCTCAGGCTGTGTCAGAATGGGCAATTGTGCCCACTTCAGCCTATATATTTGGTGTACAGCCAAATGGCGTGCAGGTTGATCCTCATTTGGGGTTTCTGGGTAGCCCCAGAGGGCAATGTTCTTCTTCCAGGGAGCAGGCAGAGTGCCGCATTGTACTTCTGGATTGCCAAACTGGAGGGCTTGTGGGCCAGTAGTCTGAGGACTGAAGTCTGAGAACACAAGCTAGGCTTAGTTTTTATGGGTGAGGACATGGCAGGCACAATCTACAGACCTGAATCGAGATCTCGTGCATCTGAAGTCAGGGTGAGGATCAGACGATCTTCAGGTTGGACTTTCTGTCCCTGATGGCCCTTCATGAAGGGGGGGAATCACGAGGCCATGGGGGTTTTCGCACGATGGGAGTTGTGAGAAGCTCCAAACTACAAAGATTCTTCTCCAGGACAATTGAGACCTGTTAGTTGGCGCCAGGCCAAGGATTCCAAGCATGGTTCTGAGGATGGATGGCTAGGTACCCCACCTGGCATTCCAATTTTCTCCTAGCTACAAGAAAGGTTAGATCTGCTGGATCTGGGGGAGCAACTGAGGAGGCTGAGTTGAAATTGACTCTCCTGTGGATGTGTCCTAATATGTTTTTGTGTCTATGGAGACCTTGGAATGAAGCGGTGGCACTGGGTCCCTGATGGGTTCTTCTAAACAGAGACTTTGACACAGCTCCACCGTGCAAGTTTCCCATATGTAGATGAGATTTGTTCTGATGGGTGAGTCAAGAAACAGCCATATGCTGGTATTGAAATCCAGGCCTCTGAGGAGACATGCCTGGAAACCATAGCAATAGATCCGATTAGTGCCTAGTGGTCTGCTCATTCCTTTTTTCCTCTGGGGACATCAGTCTATGGGTCTGAGTGCAGGAAGGTGCTCTGATGTGCTCAGATTGTTCCTGTTTGTCCTGGGAAGCCACCACTATTGGGATGGCCTCAGGAACTTTGGAGGTTTATCCTATTAGTAGGATTGTGGCCATTGGAATGGGTACACACAATTCCCTTGGAGAGGGCAAGTACAGTCCTCAGGTTTGGCTCCAAGGGCCTAAGCCTTTGGGGTGTGTAGGCCAGGGCTGTTTGGACAGTTGTCTGAAAACACAAACGCGGCTTATGTTTCGGGTCATAGGTATGGCAGGACTGATCTACAGACCATGAGGAGAACTCTTCAGGATATGAAAAAAGGGCGAGCGTGAGGCTCGTGCTCAAGTTTTTGTCTCTGGATATCGTGTCACTCATGGTCGTGAAATTTCCGGGTGCCTTCATGGGAAATGGACGAGTCTTACTCTCTGGGGTTTTGCCCCATCCCAAGATTTTTGGGTCATTCTGGGGATGGAAGAAGTCCGTTTTGTTGTTGTTGATTTGCTTTGTTTTGTTTTTTAACCTCAGGTGTCTCACCAAATGAGGTATTCCAGAGTAGAGCCCTGGGGAGGGCCGACCGGACAACCAGAAATCTGGTTTAAAATTGGGGCCTAGGGACATGTCAAGCCCATTATGACATCTAATGGTCGAGCCACTGAGAGGACTTACTAGAGCACAGGACTCACGCTGAGGGTCACAATGCGTGTTTATGCCCTCTTCGCCGTCAAGAATTGGCGGGGCCTCCGGGTGAATGCTGCTTTCTCCTACACTGAACGTTGGACAACATGCCAACCACAAGGTTTCTTGCCATGGGTAAGGACGAGTTCTGATTTCTACATCACAAGCACCCCTGGGAAGTGGTTGGAGATAAGGTCTAGTTTCTGAAGCCTGAAAAACCGCAGTTGGGAAGAGATAATGACCTAAGGCCATGGCGGTTCTGATGTGCTCAGTGTGCGGTCAGCTGTCTGGGTGTTGGTCAGGAGGTCCGAGCTCAGGTTGTGTCAGACAGTGCATTAGGGCCCAGGTTAGACTATATACTTTGGGTACAGTCGAATGCCATGTAGATTTATCCTCATATAAGGTGCCTGGGCAGCTCATTAGGCCAAATTTTCTTTCTAGAGGGCATGCAGAGTGCTGCATTGTGGGTCTGGAATTGCGAAACTTCTGGGCTTCGGGGCCTGGAGTGTGAGGAGGGAAGTCTGAGAACACAAGCTAGACTTGGGTTTCTGGGCCAGGGCACGGCAGGTACCCCTGTAGATCTGAACCTATATCTCATGCATCTGAAGTCAGGGCGAGGATCAGACGTTGGCTCAGGTTGGAGTTTCTGTGCATGACGGACCCTTCATGAAGGGAGCGGAATCTCAAGGCCATGGAGTTTTTCCCACGTTGGGAGTTGTGGGATGCCCCCTTCAAGGATTACTTCTACGGGACAATTGAGTCCTGTTGGGCAGCTTCAGGACATCCCATATGGAATGACTCCAGAACACTGTTCGAGGTTGGATGCATGGGAAGCCGGCCTCGCATTCCAATTGTCTCCCAGCAACAAGACCGTTTAGATCTGATGGCTCTGCGAGAGAAACCGGGGTGGCTGACTTGAAATGGACTTTCCTGAGGATGGGTCCTAATGTGTGTTTGTGTCCATGAGGGCCTTAAAATGGGGCGGTGGCACCGAGACCCTGAAGTATTCTCCTAAGCTTTTGACATAGCTCGATGCACAACGTTCCTTGTGGATACGAGATTTGTTTTGATGGGTGCCTCAGGAAAACCTCTATGCTGGTATTGGAATCCAGGCTTTTGAGGAGACAAGCCTGTAATCCAAAGCAATGTATCCGATTATGGCCTAGGGTCCTGTCTGGTTCAATCTTCTTCTCAGGGGACATCCATCTATGGTATGAGTGGAGGTAGATGCTCAGCTGGTATCAGACCGCCCTTGTTTGTCCCAGACGACCTGCACTATTGGGATGGCCTCAGGGATTTGTAGGGTTCTCCAAATTTTACTGTTTTGGACAATGGCATCGGCAGAATTCCCATGGATTGGGTAGGCACAGTCCTAATGTGTGATTCCAGGGGCCCGAGCCTGGAGGGTGTGTGGCCCAGGACTTTGAGGACAGAAGTATGAAAACACAAAATCAGCTTAGGTTTGGGGACGTAGGTATGGCAGGCCCGATCTATAAACCATGAGAAGTACTCTTCCGGATATGAAGAAAGAGCGAGTCTGAGGCGCTTGCTCAGGCTTTTGTCTCTGGATTTTGTATCAGAGATGGCCGTGGAATGTCGGGGAGGCCTCATGGGCCATGGACGAATCTTCCTCTCTGTGGATTTGGCCCGATCCCAATTGTTTTTCGTCAATCTGTGGAATGGGAGGACTCCTTTCAGGTTTGTTACCTCAGGTGTCCCGCCAAAAGAGGAATTCCAAAGAAGAGCCCTGGGGAAAAGTGAAGGAGAACCCGAACTATGGGTAAAATTTGGGGCCTAGGGGCATGGCAAACCCAATATGCTATCTCTTCATCCAGCCACTGAGAGGCCTTATTGAGGACTGGGATCAGGGTGAGGGTCACAATGTGTGGTTTTGACCAATGTGGCCGCAAACATGAGCGGGGCCTCATGGGCCACATTGGTTTCAACTACACTGAACGTTGGACAACATGCCAACCACATGGTTTCTTGCCACGGGAAAGGAGTTGTGATTTCTGCATCACTTTCAAGCCTGGGCAGTGATTGGAGATAAGGTCTAGGTTCTGAAACTTGACAACCGAGGTTGGGAAGAGATGACGACCTAAGACCATGGTGGGTCCGATGTGCTCAGTGAGCGGCCAGCTTTCTGCGTGGGGCCAGGTAATCCAGGCTCAGGCTGTGTCAAAAAGGGCAATAGGGCCCAGGTCAGCCTATATATTTGGGGTACAGTAGAATGGCGTGCAGGTTGATCCTCATTTGGAGTTTCTGGGTAGCCCCAGAGAGCAATGTTTTTCTTCCTGAGGGCAGGAAGAGTGCTGCATTATAGTTCTGGTTTTCAAACTGGAGGCTTGTGGGCCGGTAGTCTGAGGAAGGAAATCTGAGAACAAGCTAGGCTTAGGTTTCTGGGTGAGGACAAGGCAGGAACAATCTACAGACCTGAATCGAGATCTCGTGCTTATGATGTCAGGGCGAGGATCAGAAGATCGCTCAGTTTGGTGTTTCTTTCCCTGATGGCCCTTCATGAAGGGGCGGGGTGGTCACGAGGCCGTGGGGGTTTTCCCACGATGTTAGTTGTGAGAAGCTCCAAACTGCAAAGATTCTTCTGCAGGACAATTGAGACCTGTTTGTTGGCTCCAGGGCAACGATTCCGAGCAGGGTTCTAAGGATGGATGGCTGGGTAGCCCACCTCGCATTCCAATTGTGTCCTAGCAACAAGACAGGTTAGATCTGCTGGATCTGGGGGAACAACCCAGGAGGCTGAGTTGAAATGGACTCTCCTGTGAATGGGTCCTAATGTCTGTTTGTGTCTATGGAGACCTTCGAATGTAGCCGTGGCACGGGGGTCCTGAAGGGTTTTTCCAAACAGAGGCTTTGACACAGATCCAACGTGCAAGTTTCCCATATGTAGATGAGATGTTTTCTGATGGGTGAGTCAAGAAACAGCCATACGCTTGTATTGGAATCCAGGCCTCTGAGGAGAGATGACTGGATACCACAGCAATGGATCCGTTTAGTGCCTAGGGGCCTGTTCGTTCCTTTTTACCTCTGGGGACATCAGTCTATGCGTCTGAGTGCAGGTAGGTGCTCAGATGAGCTCAGATTGCCCCTGTTTGTCCTGGGAAGCCACCACTGTTGGGATGGCCTCAGGCAGTTTGGAGGTTTATCCTATTAGTAGGGTTGTGGCCATTGGAATGGGCACTTACAATTCCCTTGGAGAGGGCAAGTACAGTCCTCAGGTTTGGCTCCAGGGGCCTGAGCCTGTAGGGTGTGTAGGCCAGAGCTGTTTGGACAGTTGTCTGAAAACACAAACGCGGCTTATGTTTCGGGTCATAGGTATGGCAGGACTGATCTACAGACCATGAGGAGAACTCTTCAGGATATGATAAAAGGGCGAGTGTGAGGCTCTTGCTCAAGTTTTTGTCTCTGGATATCGTGTCATTCATGGTCGTGAAATTTCCGGGTGACTTCATGGGAAATGGACGAGTCTTACTCTCTGGGGTTTTGCCCCATCCCAAGATTTTTGGGTCATTCTGGGAATGGAAGAAGTCCGTTTTGTTGTTGTTGTTGATTTGCTTTGTTTTGTTTTTTAACCTCAGGTGTCTCACCAAATGAGGTATTCCAGAGTAGAGCCCTGGGGAGGGCCGACCGGACAACCAGAAATCTGGTTAAAAATTGTGGCCTAGGGACATGTCAAGCCCATTATGACATCTAATGGTCGAGCCACTGAGAGGACTTACTAGAGCACAGGACTCACGCTGAGGGTCACAATGCATGTTTATGCCCTCTTCGCACTCAAGAATTGGCGGGGCCTCCGGGTGAATGCTGGTTTCTCCTACACTGAACGTTGGAAAACATGCCAACCACAAGGTTTCTTGCCATGGGTAAGGACGAGTTCTGATTTCTGCATCACAGGCACCCCTGGGCAGTGGTTGGAGATAAGGTCTAGGTTCTGAAGCCTGAAAAACCGCAGTTGGGAATAGATGATGACCTAAGGCCTTGGCGGTTCTGATGTGCTCAGTGTGCGGTCAGCTGTCTGGGTGTTGGTCAGGAGGTCCGAGCTCAGGTTGTGTCAGACAGTGCATTAGTGCCCAGGTTAGACTATATACTTTGGGTACAGTCGAATGCCATGTAGATTTATCCTCATATAAGGTGCCAGGGCAGCTCATTAGGCCAAATTTTTTTTCTAGAGGGCAGGCAGAGTGCTGCATTGTGGGTCTGGAATTGCAAAACTTCTGGGCTTCGGGGCCGGGAGTGTGATGAGGGAAGTCTGAGAACACAAGCTAGACTTGGGTTTCAGGGCCAGGGCACGGCAGGTACACCTGTAGATCTGAACCTATATCTCATGCATCTGAAGTCAGGGCGAGGATCAGACGTTGGCTCAGGTTGGAGTTTCTGTGCATGACGGCCCCTTCATGAAGGGAGCGGAATCTCGAGGCCATGGAGGTTTTCCCACGTTGGGAGTTGTGGGATGCCCCCTTCAAGGATTCCTTCTGCGGGACAATTGAGACTTGTTGGGCAGCTCCAGGACATCCCATATGGAATGACTCCAGGGCACTGTTCGAGGATGGATGCCTGGGAAGCCCGCCTCGCATTCCAATTGTCTCCTAGCAACAAGACAGTTTAGATCTGATGGCTCTGCGGGAGAAACCAGGGTGGCTGACTTGAAATGGACTTTCCTGAGGATGGGTCCTAATGTGTGTTTGTGTCCATGAGGGCCTTAAATTGGGGCGGTGGCACCGGGACCCTGAAGTATTCTCCTAAGCTTTTGACATAGCTCGATGCACAAGGTTCCTTGTGGAGACGAGATTTGTTTTGATGGGTGCCTCAGGAAAACCTCTATGCTGGTATTGGAATCCAGGCTTTTGAGGAGACAAGCCTGTAATCCAAAGCAATGTATCCGATTATGGCCTAGGGTCCTGTCTGGTTCAATCTTCTTCTCAGGGGACATCCATCTATGGTATGAGTGGAGGTAGATGCTCAGCTGGTATCAGACCGCCCTTGTTTGTCCCAGACGACCTGCACTATTGGGATGGCCTCAGGGATTTGTAGGGTTCTCCAAATTTTACTGTTTTGGACAATGGCATCGGCAGAATTCCCATGAATTGGGTAGGCACAGTCCTAATGTGTGACTCCAGGGGCCCCAGCCTGGAGGGTGTGTGGCCCAGGACTTTGAGGACAGAAGTCTGAAAACACAAACTCAGCTTAGGTTTGGGGACGTAAGTATGGCAGGCCCGATCTATAAACCATGAGAAGAACTCTTCCGGATATGAAAAAAGAGCGAGTCTGAGGCGCTTGCTCAGGCTTTTGTCTCTGGATTTTGTATCAGAGATGGCCGTGGAATGTCGGGGAGGCCTCATGGGCCATGGACGAATCTTCCTCTCTGTGGATTTGGCCCAATCCAAATTGTTTTTCGTCAATCTGTGGAAAGGGAGGACTCCTTTCAGGTTTTTTACCTCAGGTGTCCCGCCAAAAGAGGAATTCCAAAGAAGAGCCCTAAGGAAAAGTGAAGGGAGAACCCGAACTATGGGTAAAATTTGGGGCCTAGGGGCATGGCAAGCCCAATATGCTATCTCTTCATCCAGCATCTGAGAGGCCTTATTGAGGACTGGGATCAGGGTGAGGGTCACAATGTGTGGTTTTGACCAATATGGCCCGCAAACATGAGCGGGGCCTCATGGGCCACCCTGGTTTCAACTACACTGAACGTTGGACAACATGCCAACCACATGGTTTCTTGCCACGGGGAAGGAGTTGTGTTTTCTGCATCACTTTCAAGCCTGGGAAGTGATTGGAGATAAGGTCTAGGTTCTGAAACTTGACAACCGAGGTTGGGAAGAGATGACGACCTAAGACCATGGCGGGTCCGATGTGCTCAGTGAGCGGCCAGCTTTCTGTGTGGGGCCAGGTAATCCAGGCTCAGGCTGTGTCAAAAAGGGCAATAGTGCCCAGGTCAGCCTACATATTTGGGGTACAGTAGAATGGCGTGCAGGTTGATCCTCTTTTGGAATTTCTGGGTATCCCCAGAGGGCAATGTTTTTCTTCCTGAGGGCAGGAAGAGTGCTGCATTATAGTTCTGGTTTTCAAACTGGAGGCTTGTGGGCCAGTAGTCTGAGGAAGGAAATCTGAGAACAAGCTAGGCTTAGGATTCTGGGTGAGGACAAGGCAGGAACAATCTACAGACCTGAATCGAGATCTCGTGCTTATGATGTCAGGGCGAGGATCAGAAGATCGCTCAGGTTGGTGTTTCTGTCCCTGATGGCCCTTCATGAAGGGGCAGGGGGGCCACGAGGCCGTGGGGGTTTTCCCACGATGTTAGTTGTGAGAAGCTCCAAACTGCAAAGATTCTTCTGCAGGACAATTGAGACCTGTTTGTTGGCTCCAGGGCAACGATTCCGAGCAGGGTTCTAAGGATGGATGGCTGGGTAGCCCACCTCGCATTCCAATTGTGTCCTAGCAACAAGACAGGTTAGATCTGCTGGATCTGGGGGAGCAACCCAGGAGGCTGAGTTGAAATGGACTCTCCTGTGGATGGGTCCTAATGTCTTTTTGTGTCTATGGAGACCTTGGAATTTAGCGGTGGCACTGGTGTCCTGAAGGGTTTTTCCAAACAGAGGCTTTGACACAGCTCCAACGTGCAAGTTTCCCATATGTAGATGAGATGTTTTCTGATGGGTGAGTCAAGAAACAGCCATACACTGGTATTGAAATCCAGGCCTCTGAGGAGAGATGACTGGATACCACAGCAATGGATCCGTTTAGTGCCTAGGGGCCTGTTCGTTCCTTTTTACCTCTGGGGACATCAGTCTATGCGTCTGAGTGCAGGTAGGTGCTCAGATGAGCTCAGATTGCCTCTGTTTGTCCTGGGAAGCCACCACTATTGGGATGGCCTCAGGCAGTTTGGAGGTTTATCCTATTAGTAGGGTTGTGGCCATTGGAATGGGCACTTACAATTCCCTTGGAGAGGGCAAGTACAGTCCTCAGGTTTGGCTCCAGGGGCCTGAGCCTGTAGGGTGTGTAGGCCAGAGCTGTTTGGACAGTTGTCTGAAAACACAAGCGCGGCTTATGTTTCGGGTCATAGGTATGGCAGGACTGATCTACAGACCATGAGGAGAACTCTTCAGGATATGATAAAAGGGCGAGTGTGAGGCTCTTGCTCAAGTTTTTGTCTCTGGATATCGTGTCACTCATGGTCGTGAAATTTCCGGGTGACTTCATGGGAAATGGACGAGTCTTACTCTCTGGGGTTTTGCCCCATCCCAAGATTTTTGGGTCATTCTGGGAATGGAAGAAGTCCGTTTTGTTGTTGTTGTTGATTTGCTTTGTTTTGTTTTTTAACCTCAGGTGTCTCACCAAATGAGGTATTCCAGAGTAGAGCCCTGGGGAGGGCCGACCGGACAACCAGAAATCTGGTTAAAAATTGTGGCCTAGGGACATGTCAAGCCCATTATGACATCTAATGGTCGAGCCACTGAGAGGACTTACTAGAGCACAGGACTCACGCTGAGGGTCACAATGCGTGTTTATGCCCTCTTCGCACTCAAGAATTGGCGGGGCCTCCGGGTGAATGCTGGTTTCTCCTACACTGAACGTTGGACAACATGCCAACCACAAGGTTTCTTGCCATGGGTAAGGACGAGTTCTGATTTCTGCATCACAGGCACCCCTGGGCAGTGGTTGGAGATAAGGTCTAGATTCTGAAGCCTGAAAAACCGCAGTTGGGAAGAGATGATGACCTACTGCCATGGCGGTTCTGATGTGCTCAGTGTGCGGTCAGCTGTCTGGGTGTTGGTCAGGAGGTCCGAGCTCAGGTTGTGTCAGACAGTGCATTAGTGCCCAGGTTAGACTATATACTTTGGGTACAGTCGAATGCCATGTAGATTTATCCTCATATAAGGTGCCTGGGCAGCTCATTAGGCCAAATTTTTTTTCTAGAGGGCAGGCAGAGTGCTGCATTGTGGGTCTGGAATTGCGAAACTTCCGGGCTTCGGGGCCTGGAGTGTTAGGACGGAAGTCTGAGAACACAAGCTAGACTTGGGTTTCAGGGCCAGGGCACGGCAGGTATCCCTGTAGATCTGAACCTATATCTCATGCATCTGAAGTCAGGGCGAGGATCAGACATTGGCTCAGGTGGGAGTTTCTGTGCATGACGGCCCCTTCATGAAGGGAGCGGAATCTCGAGGCCATGGAGGTTTTCCCACGTTGGGAGTTGTGGGATGCCCCCTTCAAGGATTCCTTCTGCGGGACAATTGAGACTTGTTGGGCAGCTCCAGGACATCCCATATGGAATGACTCCAGGGCACCGTTCGAGGATGGATGCCTGGGAAGCCCGCCTCGCATTCCAATTGTCTCCTAGCAACAAGACAGTTTAGATCTGATGGCTCTGCGGGAGAAACCGGGGTGGCTGACTTGAAATGGACTTTCCTGAGGATGGGTCCTAATGTGTGTTTGTGTCCATGAGGGCCTTAAAATGGGGCGGTGGCACCGGGACCATGAAGTATTCTCCTAAGCTTTTGACATAGCTCGATGCACAACGTTCCTTGTGGAGACGAGATTTGTTTTGATGGGTGCCACAGGAAAACCTCTATGCTGGTATTGGAATCCAGGCTTTTGAGGAGACATGCCTGTAATCCAAAGCAATGTATCCGATTATGGCCTAGGGTCCTGTCCTGTTCAATCTTCTTCTCAGGGGACATCCATCTATGGTATGAGTGGAGGTAGATGCTCAGCTGGTATCAGACCGCACTTGTTTGTCCCCGGCGACCTGCACTATTGGGATGGCCTCAGGGATTTGTCGGGTTCTCCAAATTTTACTGTTTTGGACAATGGCATCGGCAGAATTCCCATGGATTGGGTAGGCACAGTCCTAATGTGTGACTCCAGGGGCCCCAGCCTGGAGGGTGTGTGGCCCAGGACTTTGAGGACAGAAGTCTGAAAACACAAACTCAGCTTAGGTTTGGGGACGTAGGTATGGCAGGCCTGATCTATAAACCATGAGAAGAACTCTTCCGGATATGAAGAAAGAGCGAGTCTGAGGCGCTTGCTCAGGCTTTTGTCTCTGGATTTTGTATCAGAGATGGCCGTGGAATGTCGGGGAGGCCTCATGGGCCATGGACGAATCTTCCTCTCTGTGGATTTGGCCCGATCCCAATTGTTTTTTGTCAATCTGTGGAATGGGAGGACTCCTTTCAGGTTTGTTACCTCAGGTGTCCCGCCAAAAGAGGAATTCCAAAGAAGAGCCCTGGGGAAAAGTGAAGGGAGAACCCGAACTATGGGTAAAATTTGGGGCCTAGGGGCATGGCAAGCCCAATATGCTATCTCTTCATCCAGCCACTGAGGCCTTATTGAGGACTGGGATCAGGGTGAGGGTCACAATGTGTGGTTTTGACCAATGTGGCCCGCAAACATGAGCGGGGCCTCATGGGCCACACTGGTTTCAACTACACTGAACGTTGGACAACATGCCAACCACATGGTTTCTTGCCACGGGGAAGGAGTTGTGTTTTCTGCATCACTTTCAAGCCTGGGCAGTGATTGGAGATAAGGTCTAGGTTCTGAAACTTGACAACCGTGGTTGGGAAGAGATGACGACCTAAGACCATGGCGGGTCCGATGTGCTCAGTGAGCGGCCAGCTTTCTGTGTGGGGCCAGGTAATCCAGGCTCAGGCTGTGTCAAAAAGGGCAATAGTGCCCAGGTCAGCCTATATATTTGGGGTACAGTAGAATGGCGTGCCGGTTGATCCTCTTTTGGAGTTTCTGGGTAGCCCCAGAGGGCAATGTTTTTCTTCCTGAGGGCAGGAAGAGTGCTGCATTATAGTTCTGGTTTTCAAACTGGAGGCTTGTGGGCCAGTAGTCTGAGGAAGGAAATCTGAGAACAAGCTAGGCTAAGGTTTCTGGGTGAGGACAAGGCAGGAAAAATCTACAGACCTGAATTGAGATCTCGTGCTTATGATGTCAGGGCGAGGATCAGAAGATCGTTCAGGTTGGTGTTTCTGTCCCTGATGGCCCTTCATGAAGAGGCGGGGGGGTCATGAGGCCGTGGGGGTTTTCCCACGATGTTAGTTGTGAGAAGCTCCAAACTGCAAAGATTCTTCTGCAGGACAATTGAGACCTGTTTGTTTGCTCCAGGGCAACGATTCCGAGCAGGGTTCTAAGGATGGATGGCTGGGTAGCCCACCTCGCATTCCAATTGTGTCCTAGCAACAAGACAGATTAGATCTGCTGGATCTGGGGGAGCAACCCAGGAGGCTGAGTTGAAATGGACTCTCCTGTGGATGGATCCTAATATGTTTTTGTGTCTATGGAGATCTTGGAATGAAGCAGTGACACTGGGGCCCTGAAGGGTTTTTTCAAACAGAGGCTTTGACACAGCTCCAATGTGCAAGTTTCCCATATGTAGATGAGATTTGTTCTGAGGATGAGTCAGGAAACAGCCATATGCTGGTATTGAAATCCAGGCCTCTGAGGAGAGATGACTGGATAGCACAACAATGAATCCAATAGTGCCTAGGGGCCTGTTCGTACCTTTTTACCTCTGGGGACATCAGTCTATGCATCTGAGTGCATGTTGGTGTCAGATGGGCTCAGATTGTTCCTGTTTCTCCTGGAGAGTCACCACTATTGGGATGGCCTCAGGGAGTTTGGAGGTTTATCTTATTAGTAGGTTGTGGCCATTGGAATGGGCACATACAATTCCCTTGGAGAGGGCAAGTACAGTCCTCAGGTTTGGCTCCAGGGGCCTGAGCCTGTAGGGTGTGTAGGCCAGAGCTGTTTGGACAGTGGTCTGAAAACACAAACGCGGCTTATGTTTCGGGTAATAGGTATGGCAGGATTGATCTACAGACCATGAGGAGAACTCTTCGGGATATGAAAAAAGGGCGAGTGTCAGGCTCTTGCTCAAGTTTTTGTCTCTGGATATCGTGTCACTCATGGTCATGAAATTTCCGGTTGACTTAATGGGAAATGGACGAGTCTTACTCTCTGGGGGTTTGTCCCCATCGCAAGATTTTGGGGTCATTCTGTGGGATGGAAGAAGTCCGTTTTGTTGTTGTTGTGATTTGCCTTGTTTTGTTTTTTAACCTCAGGTGTCCCACCAAATGAGGGATTCCAGAGTAGAGCCCTGGGGGGGGGGGCCGACTGTACAACCAGAAATCTGGTTACAAATTTGGGCCTAGGGACATGTAAAGCCCATTATGACATCTAATGGTCGAGTGACTGAGAGGACTTACTAGAGGACAGGACTCACACTGAGGGTCACAATGCGAGTTTATGCCCACTTCGCAAAAAAGAATGGGCGGGGCCTCATGGTGAATCCTGGTTTCTCCTACACTGAACGTTGGACAACCTGCCAACGACAAGATTTCTTGCCATGGGTAAGGAAGAGTTCTGATTTCTGCATCACAGTCACCCTTGGGCAGTGATTGGAGATAAGGTCTAGATTCTGAAGCCTGAAAACGGAGGTAGGGAAGAGATGATAACCTAAGGCCATGGCGGGTCTGATGTGCTCAGTGTGCGGTCAACTGTCTGGGTGTTGGTCAGGAGGTCCGGGCTCAGGTTGTGTCAGACAGTGCATTAGTGCCCCCGTAGACTATATAATTTGGGTAAAGTCGAGTGCCATGTAGATTTATCCTCATATAAGGTGCCTGGGCAGCTCATTAGGCCAAATTTTTTTTCTAGAGGGCAGGCAGAGTGCTTCATTGTCGGTCCGGAATTGCCAAACTTGAGGGCTTCGTGTCCAGGAGTGTGAGGACGGAAGTCTGAGAACACAAGCTAGACTTGTGTATCAGGGCGAGGACACGGCAGGGACCACTGTAGATCTGAACCAATATCTCATGCATCTGAAGTCAGGGCGAGGATCAGACGTTGGCTCACATTGGAGTTTATGTGCATGACGGCCCCTTCATGAAGGGAGCGGAATCTCGAGGCCATGGAGGTTTTCCCACGTTGGGTGTTGTGGGATGCCCCCTTCAAGGATACCTTCTGCGGGACATTTGAGACCTGTTGGGCAGCTTCAGGACATCCCATATGGAATGAATCCAGGGCACCATTCGAGGATGGATGACTGGGAAGCAGGCCTCGCATTCCAATTTTCTCCTAGCAACAAGAGTGTTTATATCTGATGACTCTGCGTGAGCAACAGGAGTGACTGACTTGAAATGGACTTTCCTGAGGATGCGTCCTAATGTGTGTTTGTGTCCATGAGGGCCTTAAAATGGGGCGGTGGCACCGGGACCCTGAAGTATTCTCCTAAGCTTTTGACATAGCTCGATGCAAAAGTCTCCATGTGGAGACGAGATTTGTTCTGATGGGTGCCTCAGAAAAACACCTATGCTGGTATTGGAATCCAGGCTTTTGAGGAGACATGCCTGTAAACCAAAGCAATGTATCCGATTATGGCCTAGGGTCCTGTCTGGTTCAATCTGCTTCTCAGGGGACATCCATCTATGGTATGAGTGGAGGTAGATGCTCAGCTGGTATCAGACCGCCCTTGTTTGTCCCGGGCGACCTGCACTATTGGGATGGCCTCAGGGATTTGGAGGGTTCTCCTAATTTTACAGTTTTGGACAATGGAATGGGCAGAATTCCCATGGATTGGGTAGACACAGTCCTAATGTGTGACACCTGGGGCCCCAGCCTGGAAGGTGTGTGGCTCAGGACTTTGGGGACAGAAGTTTCAAAACACAAACTCAGCTTAGCTTTGGGGAGGTAGGTATAGCAGGCCCGATCTATAAACCATGAGAAGAACTCTTCCGGATATAAAGAAGGAGCGAGTCTCAGGCACTCGCTCAGGCTTTTGTCTCTGGATTTTGTATCAGAGATGGCCGTGGAATGTCGGGGAGGCCTCATGGGCCATGGAAGAATCTTTCTCTCTGTGGATTTGGCCCGATCCCAATTGTTTTTCGTCAATCTGTG
Organism: Mustela nivalis; assembly: GCF_964662115.1. Lineage (NCBI taxonomy): Eukaryota > Metazoa > Chordata > Mammalia > Carnivora > Mustelidae > Mustela > Mustela nivalis. Next base: position 28,632 of record NW_028135359.1, on the reverse strand, counting down.
GAATGGGAGGACTCCTTTCAGGTTTGTTACCTCAGGTGTCCCGCCAAAAGAGGAATTCCAAAGATGAGCCCTGGGGAAAAGTGAAGGGAGAACACGAACTATGGGTAAAATTTGGGGCCTAGGGGCATGGCAAGCCGAATATGCTGACTCTTCATCCAGCCACTGAGAGGCATTACCTGAGGCCTGGGATCAGGCTGAGGGACACAATGTGTGTTTGTGACCAATGTGGCCCATAAACATGGGCGGGGCCTCATGGGCCACACTGGTTTCAACTACACTGAACTTTGGAAAAACATGCCAACCACTAGGTTTCTTGCCAAGGCGAAGGAGAAGTTCTGATTCTTGTATCACGTTCACTCCTGAGCAGTGAGTGGAGATAAGGTCTAGGTTCTGCAGGTGAAAACTGAGGTTGTGTAGAGTTGATGGCCTAAATCCATTGTGGGTGTGATATGCTCTGTTTATGGCCAGCTGTCTGGGTGTTGGACTGGAGGTCTCCCCTCAGGCTGTTTCAGACAGGGCTTTAGTGCACAGGCTAGACAGTATAATTGGGGTATGGTCGAGTGGCATGCAGGTTGTTACTCATTTGGCGTTTCTGGTTAGGCCTATAGGGCAACATTTTTCTTCTGGAGGGCAGGCAGAGTGCTGCATTGTGTCTCCAGAATTGCCAAACTGGAGGGGTGTGGCCAGGATTGTGAGGAAGGAAGTCTGAAAACACGAGTTTTGGGACCAAGAGCATGGCAGGTCCACTCTGCAGAGGCTGAATCGAGATCTCCTGCAGGTGAGGTCAGGGCGATTATCAGATGTTGCCTCAAGCTGGAGTTTGTGTCCACGACGGCCCTTACATGAAGGGGGTGGGGGCGTCATGAGGCCAGGGAGGTTTCCCTACGCTGGGAGTTGTGAGCTGCTCCTAATTCAAAGTTTCCTTCTTCAGGACAGTCGAGTACTATTGGATGGTCCCTTGATGCCCCATACAGAAAGACTCGAGAGCAGGGGCCTAAGCATGGATGCCGAGAAACGCCAACTCACCTTCCCATTGCCTGGTGGAGACAAGGCACGCTCAATCTGCAGGCTCTTGGGTGAGCTACCCAGAAGGCTGAGTTTAAATGGACTCTCCTGAGGATGAGTCATAATGTGGGTTGGTGGCCATGGAGACCTTGGAATGTGGCAGTAGCTAAGGGACTCGGCAGGATTCTCCAACCCGAAGGGCTTGACACAACTCCAACAAGGAAGCTTCCCATGTGGAGATGAGAGGTCTTCTGTCTGGTGCCTCAGGAAAGCCCCGTATGCTGGTCTTCGAACCCAGGCCTCTGAGGAGTGATACCTGGACACCAAAGCAAGAGTTCATAATAGGGCCTAGGGGCCTGTCTGGTTCAATCTTCTGTCTCTGCGGATATCTGTCTATGTGTCTGCATGGAGGTAGTAGTTGCTCAGCTTGTGTCATAATGCCTGTATTTGTCCAGTGCGGCTTGTGGTAGTGGGATGTCCTTGGGGACCTTGAGGTTTCTACTATTTTGTAGAGTTGTGGCCAATGGAATGGGCAGTTTCTTAGTAGAGAGCAGGCACAGTTCTGTGGTGTGGCTCCAGATACCCCAGCCTGGAGTCTGTGTGGGCCATGGCTGTGCAGACAGACATCCAAAAACCCTAACTCAGCTCAGGTTTGGGGCCGAGGTTACGGCAGGCCTGATCTACAGTCCATGAGGGGAGCTCCTCTGGATATGAAAGAAGGGTGAGAGGGAGGCAGTCGCTCAGGCTTTTGTCTCTGGATGTTTTGTCCACAGTGGCCGTTTAATGTAGGAGTTGCCTCATGGGTCGTAGAAGTCTCCCTCTCTGGTAGTTTGTCCAGCCCCCAAGAGTTTGAGGTCATTCTGTGGGAAGGGAAGTGTCCTGTTTTCTGCTTCATGTGTCCCCCCAGTAGAGGGATTCTAGAGCATAGCAGTGGGTACTGACAACTGGAATACTCGCCCTCTGGTTAAGCCTGGGGGCCTATGGATATGACAAGCCCCATATGCAGGATCTTGGTCCAGCCACTGAGAGGCGTTACGTTAATACGGGACTCACGCTGCAGGTCACAATGTATGTCTGTGCCCTAGGCGGCCCTCAAGCACTGGCATGGCCTTTCGGACAATGCAGGTTTTCCCACATTGCTGAAGCCTGAAAACCGAGTTTGGGAAGAGAAGACGACCTACAGCCATAGCGGGTCCTATGTGTCCAGGTTGGGGCCAGCTGTCTGGGTGTCGTTTGGGATGTCTTGTCTCAGGCTGTGCCAGACAGGGCATTAGTATTCAGGGTAGGCTGTATAATTGCTTTACAATCGAGTGGCATGCATTAGAAAATCATTTGGGGTTTCTTATTAGCAGCATAGGGCAAAGTTTTTCTTCTGGAGGGCAGGCAGAGTGCTGCATTGTGGCATCGGAATTCCCAAACTGGAGGGCTTGTGGGCCAGGAGAGTGAGGACGGAAGTCTGAGAACACAAGCTAGGCTTAGGTTTCGGGGCAAGGACATGGCAGGCACACTCTGCAGAGCTGAATTGACATCTCATGCGTCTGAAGTCAGGTCGAGGATCAGACTTTGGCTCAGGTTTGAGTTTCTGTCCATGTTGGTCTCTTCATGAAGGGGGGATATTATGAGCCCATGGGGGTTTTCCCACTATTGGAGTAGTGAGATGCTCCAAACCGCAAGGATTCCTTCTGTGGGACAATTAAGATTTGTTGGATGGCTCCAGGACGTCTTATAAGGTATTTTTCCAGAACAGGGTTCTAAGTATGGATGCCTGGGCAGCCAGCCTCACATTCCAATTGTCTCCTAGCAACAAGAAACGTTTGATCTGCTGGCTTGGGGTAGCAACAGAGGGGGCTGAGTTGAAATGGACTTTCCTGAGGATGGTCTTAATGTTGGTTTGAGTCCATGGAGACCTTGGTATGGGGCAGTGGCACCAGGGCCCTGAAGGATTCTCCTAACCAGAGGTTATGACAAAGCTCCAATGAGCAAGTTTTCCATGGGGAGACGAGATTTGTTCTTATTGGTGCCTCAGGAAACCACCATATGCTGGTATTGGAAACGAGGCCTCTGAGGAGAGATGCCTGGAAACCAAAGCAATGGATCTGATTAGGGCCTAGGGGCCTGTCCGGTTCAATATTCTTCTCTGGGGCATCTGTTGTCTGAGTGGAGGTAGTTGCTCAGCTGGTTTGAGATCACCCCTGTTTGTCCTGGGCGGCCTACACTATTGGGATGGCCTCGGTGACTTTGGAGGTTTTTCCTCATTTGCAAGGTTGTGGCCAATGGAATGGGAAGAATTCCCTTGAAAGGGAAGCACAGTCCTGAGGTGTGGCTCCAGGGACCCAAGTGTGGAGCGTGTGTGGTCCAGGGCTATTTGGACAAAAGTCTGAAAACACAAACTCCACTTAGGTTGTGGGATGAAGGTATGGCCGGCCCGATCTATAGACCGTGAGGAGAACTCTTCGGGATATGAACAAAGGCGATGTGAGGTGCTGGCTCATGCTTTTTTTTTTTTTTTTTCTGGAATTGTGTCACCGATTGCCATGGAATGTCGGGGTGTCCTCATGGGCCATTGATGAGGCTCCCTTTCTGGGGATTTGACCCGATCCCAAGAGTTTGGGGTCATTCTGTGGGAAGGGAGGAGGCCTTTCTTGTTTTTTTGTTTATTTTTTTATTATTATTATTTTTTTTACCTAAGGTGGACCACCAAAAGAGGGATTCAAGAGCAGAGTCCTGGCGAGGGGCGACTGGACAACCAGACCTCTGGTTAACATTGGGACCTAAGAACATGGCAAGCCCCATATGTGGGCTCTTGGTCCAGACACTGAGAGGCCTTCCTTGAGGATAGGTCTCACACTGAGTTTCACAATGTGTTTTTGTGCCCAAGGAGCCCCTCATTCAGGGCGTGGCCTAATGTACCATGCTGGTTTCTCCTACACTGAACGTTGCACAATATGGCAACCACAAGTTTTCTGGCCATGGGGAAGAAGGAGTTCTAATTTCTGCCACACTTTCACTCCTGGACTGTGATTGGATTTAAGGTCTAGGTTCTGAAGCCTGAAAACTGAGGTTGGGAAGAGATGAAGACCTAAGGCCATGGTGTGTCTGATGTGCTCAGTGTTCGGCCAGCTGTTGAGTGTGGGTTGGGAGGTGCAGGCTCAGGCTGTGGCAGACAGGGAATTAGTGCCCAGGCTAGACTGTATCATTGGGATGCAGTCGAGTTTCGTGCAGGATGGTACTCATTTGTGGTTACTGGGTAGCCCCAGAGGGCAACGTTTTTCTTCTGGAGGGAAGACACAGTGCCACATAGTGGCTCCAGAATTCCCAAACTGGAAGGCTTGTGGGCCAGGAGTGTGAGGAAAAAATTCTGAGAACACAAGCCAGACTTAGATTTCGGGGTGAGGGGACGGCAGGCACCCTCTGCAGAGATGATTCGAGATCCCGTATGCCTGAAGACAGAGCTAGGATCAGACGTTGGCTTACGTCGGAGTTTCTGTCCATGACGGCCCCTTCATGAAGGGGACGGTGTCACGAGGACATGGAGGTTTTCCCACGATGGGAATTGTGAGATGCTCCAAACCACAATGATTCCTTCTTTGGGACAATCGAGACCTGTTGGATGGCTCCAGGACATCCCATAGGGAAGTTATTCAGAGCAGGGTTCTAAGGATGGATGCCTGGGCAGCCTGCCTCCCATTCCAGGTGTCTCATAGCGCCAAGGCAAGTTCGATCTGCTGGATCTAGGGGAGCAACCGAGGCGGGTGTTTTGAAATGGGTGAGTTGAGGATGGGTCATAATGTGCATTTGTGTCCATGTAGACCTTGGAATGGGGTGCTTGATCCGGGGCCTTGAGGGATGTTCATAACCGGAGGTTTTGATGGGTTCTAAAGAGTACGTTTCCTATGTATAGAAGAGAATTGTTTTGATGAGTGCCTAAGGAATCTCCCATATGCTGGTATTGGAAACCAGGACTCTGAGGAGAGATGACTGGAAACAAAAGCAATCGAGATGATTAGGGCATAGGTGCCTGTCCGGTTCAATCTCTTTCCTGAGGATACGTGTCTAAGGATCTGAGGGGATGTAGTTGCTCAGCTTGTGTCAGATCGCCCCTGTTTGTCCTGGGCAGCCTATAATATTGGGATGGCTTCGGGACTTTGGAGTTTCTCCTAATCTATAGGGTTGTGGCCAATGGAATGGGCAGAAATCCCCTGGAGAGGGCAGGCACAGTTCTGAGTTTGGCTCTAGGGGCCCAGCCTTGAGGCTGTGTGGGCCAGGCCTGTGGGGACAAAAGCCTGAAAACACAAACTCTGCTTAGGATTGGGGACATAGGTATGGCACGCCCAATCTACAGACCGTGATAACACTTAGGGATATGAAAAAGGGTGAGTTTGAGGTGCTTGCTCAGGTTTTGTCTCTGGATTTGTGTCAACAATGTGGGTGGAATGCTGGCGTGGCCTCATGGGTTGTGGATGGCTTTCCTTCTCTGAGGATTTGACCCGATCCCAAGAGTTTGGGTACATTCTGTGGGATGGGGGGAGTCTTTTCTGTTTTTTATTTTATTTTATTTTATATTTTATTTTATGGACCTCAAGTGTCCCAATAAAAGAGGGATTCCAGAGCAGAGTCCTTGGGAGGGACAACTGGATATCCCCACCTCTGTTTAAGTTTGGGGGCCTAGGGGCATGGCAAGTCCAATAGGCGGGCTCTTGATTCAGACACTGAGAGGCCTTCCTTGAGGACAGGGCTCATGCTGAGGTTCACAATGCCTATTTGTGCCCAACAAGGCCCTCAAGCAGGGGAAGTGCCTCATGGGCCACGCTAGATTCTTCCACACTGAACGTTGGAGAATATGCCAACCACAAGGTTTCCAGCCATGGCGAAGGAAGAGTTGTGGTTTCTGCATCACGTTCACCCCTGGACAGTGTTTGGAGTTTAGGTCTAGGTTCTGAAACCCGAAAAATGAGGTTGGGAAGGGATGAAGACCTAAGGACCTGATGGGTCCAATGAGCTCAGTGTGCGGCCAGCTGTTGAGCGTAGGTCTGGAGGTGTGGGCTCATGCTGTGTCAGACAAGGCATTAGACAGGGTAGACTGCATATTTGGGGTGCAGTCGAGTGGCGTTCAGTTGATCCTTATTAGGGTTTCTAGGTAGCTCCATAAGGCAACGTTTTTCTTCTGGAGGGCAGGCAGTGTGCTGCATTATGGCCCCAGTATTGCCAATCTGTAGGGCTTTTGGGGCAGGGGTGTGAGGACGGTAGTCTGAGAACACAAGCTAGGCTTAGTTTTGGGGGTGAGTGCACAGAAGGCACACTCTGCAGAGCTGAATCAAGATCTCATGCACCTGAAGTCAGGGCGTATATCAGACGTTTGCTCAGGTTGGAGATTCTGTCCATGATGGCCCCTTTATAAAGTGGAGCGTCTCAAGAGGCCATGTAGATTTTCCCACAATGGGAGTTGTGAGATGCTCCAGACTGCAAAGATTCCTTCTGTGGGACACTTGAGACCTGTTGGATGGCACTAGGATGTCCCATGTGGAACGACTCCAGAGTAGGGTTCTAAGGATGGATGCCTGGGCAGCCCGCCTCCCATTCTAGTTGTCTCCTAGCAACAAGGCAGGTTTGATCTGCAGGCCCTGGGGGAGAAACCAAGGGGGTTGAGTTGACATGGACTCTTCCGACAATAGATCATAATGTGGGTTTAAGTCCATGGAGACCTTGGAATGGGGCGCTTGATCCGGGGCCCTGAAAGATTCTCCTAAACAGAGGTTTTTATAGACCTCCAAAGAGTACATTTCCTATGTGGAGATGAGATTTTTCTGATGAGTGCCTCAGTAATCCCCCGTATTCTGGTATTGGAAACCAGGCCTCTGAGGAGAGATGCCTGGAAACAAAAGCAATGGATCTGATTAGAGCCTAAGTGCCTGTCCAGTTCAATCTTATTCTATGGGGATATCTGTCTCTGGGTCTGAGTGGAGGTAGTTTCCTAACTTGTGAAAGATCATCCCTGTTTGTCCTGGGCAGCCAACACTATTGGGATGGCCTCGGGGAGTTTGGAGGATTCTCCTAATCTATAGGGTTGTGGCCAATGGAAATGGCAGAATTCCCCTGGAGAGGGAAGCCACAGTCCTGAGGTGTGTCTCCAGGGGCCCCAGCTTGGACGGTGTGTGGGCCAGGACTGTGGGGACAGAAGTCTGAAAACACAAACTCAGCTTAGGTTTGGGGATGTATGTATGAAGGCTCGATCTACAGACAGTAAGAATTTTCCGTGCTATGAACAAAGGGCGAGTATGTGGCGCTTGCTCAAGCTTTTGTCTCTGGATTTTGTGTCAACGGTGGCCGTGGAATGTCGGGGTGTCCTCAAGGGCCATGGACAATTCTTTCTCTGGTGATTTGGCCTGATCCCAAGGGGTTGGGATCATTCTGTGGATGGGAAGAGTCCTTTCTGTATTTTTTTTTTTTACCTCAGGTGTTCCACCAAATAGGGATTCCAGAGTAGAGCCCTGAGTAGGGGTGACTAGACATCTCGAACTCTGGTTGAGATTGGGGTACTAGGGGCTTGTCAAGCCCCATATGTGGGCTGTTGTTCCAGTCACTAAGAGGCTTTACATGAGGATAGGGCTCACGCTGAGGGTCACAATGTGTGTTTGTGCAAATTGTGGCCCTCAGAGATAGGTGGGGCCTCATAGTCCATGCTGCTTTCTCCTACAATGAACAATGGACAACATGCCAACCACTAGGTTACTTGCCAAGGCGAAGGAGAAGTTCTGATTCTTGCATCACGTTCACTCCTGAGCAGTGAGTGGAGATAAGGCCTAGGTTCTGCAGGTGAAAACTGAGGTTATGTAGAGATGATGGCCTAAAGCCATTGTGGGTGTGATATGCTCTGTGTACGGCCAGCTTTCTGGGTGTTGGACTGGAGGTCTGCCCTCAGGCTGTGTCAGACAGGGCTTTAGTGCACAGGCTAGACTGTATAATTGGGGTATGGTCGCGTGGCATGCAGGTTGTTACTCACTTGGCGTTTCCGGTTAGCCCTATAGGGCAACATTTTTCTTCTGGAGGGCAGGCAGAGTGCTGCATTGCGTCTCCGGAATTGCCAAACTGGAGGGGTGTGGCCAGGATTGTGAGGAAGGAAGTCTGAAAACACAAGCTAGCACGAGTTTTGGGGCCAAGAGCATGGCAGGCCCACTCTGCAGAGGCTGAATCGAGATCTCCTGCAGGTGAGGTCAGGGCGAGTATCAGATGTTGCCTCAAGCTGGAGTTTGTGTCCATGACAGCCCCTTCCTGAAGGGGGTGGGGGCGTCATGAGGCCAGGGAGGTTTCCCTACGCTGGGAGTTGTGAGCTGCTCCGAACTTCAAAGTTTCCTTCTTCAGGACAGTCGAGTACTATTGGATGGTCCCTTGATGCCCCATACAGAAAGACTCGAGAGCAGGGGCCTAAGCATGGATGCCGAGACACGCCAACTCACCTTCCCATTGCCTGGTCGAGACAAGGCACGCTCAATCTGCGGGCTCTTGGGTGAGCTACCCAGAAGTCTGAGTTTAAATGGACTCTCCTGAGGATGAGTCATAATGTGGGTTGGTGGCCATGGAGACCTTGGAATGTGGCAGTAGCTAAGGGACTCTGCAGGATTCTCCAACCCGAAGGGCTTGACACAACTCCAACAAGGAAGCTTCCCATGTGGAGATGAGAGGTCTTCTGTCTGGTGCCTCAGGAAAGCCCCGTATGCTGGTCTTCGAACCCAGGCCTCTGAGGAGTGATACCTGGACACCAAAGCAAGAGTTCATAATAGGGCCTAGGGGCCTGTCTGGTTCAATCTTCTGTCTCTGCGGATATCTGTCTGTGTGTCTGCATGGAGGTAGTAGTTGCTCAGCTTGTGTCATAATGCCCCTATTTGTCCAGTGCGGCTTGCGGTAGTGGGATGTCCTTGGGGACCTTGAGGTTTCTACTATTTTGTAGAGTTGTGGCCAATGGAATGGGCAGTTTCTTAGGAGAGAGCAGGCACAGTTCTGTGGTGTGGCTCCAGAGACCCCAGCCTGGAGGCTGTGTGGGCCATGGCTGTGCAGACAGACATCCAAAAACCCTAACTCAGCTCAGGTTTGGGGCCGAGGTTACGGCAGGCCTGATCTACAGCCCATGAGGGGAGCTCCTCTGGATATGAAAGAAGGGTGAGAGGGAGGTAGTCGCTCAGGCTTTTGTCTCTGGATGTTTTGTCCACAGTGGCCGTTTAATGTAGGAGTTGCCTCATGGGTCGTAGAAGTCTCACTCTCTGGTAGTTTGTCCAGCCCCCAAGAGTTTGGGGTCATTCTGTGGGAAGGGAAGTGTCCTGTTTTCTGCTTCATGTGTCCCCCAGTAGAGGGATTCTAGAGCATAGCAGTGGATACTGACAACTGGAATACTCGCCCTCTGGTTAAGCCTGGGGGCCTATGGATATGACAAGCCCCATATGCAGGATCTTGGTCCAGCCACTGAGCGGCGTCACTTTAATACGGGACTCATGCTGCAGGTCACAATGCATGTCTGTGCCCTAGGCGGCCCTCAAGCACTGGCGTGGCCTTTCGGACAATGTAGGTTTTCCCACATAGAACGTTGGACAACATGTCAACCACAAGGTTTCTGGCCATGGGGAAGGAGGAATTCTAATTTCTGCATCACGTTCACCCCTGGGCAGTGATTGGAGATAAGGTCTAGGTTCTGAAACCTGAAAACCGAGGTTGGGAAGAGATGACGACCTACAGCCATAGCGGGTCCTATGTGTCCAGGTTGGGGCCAGCTGTCTGGGTGTCGTTTGGGATGTCTTGTCTCAGGCTGTGCCAGACAGGGCATTAGAATACAGGGTGGGCTGTATAATTGCTTTACAATCGAGTGGCATGCATTAGAAAATCATTTGGGGTTTCTTATTACCATCATAGGGCAAAGTTTTTCTTCTGGAGGGCAGGCAGAGTGCTGCATTGTGGCTTCGGAATTCCCAAACTGGAGGGCTTGTGGGCCAGGAGAGTGAGGACGGAAGTCTGAGAACACAAGCTAGGCTTAGGTTTCGGGGCAAGGACATGGCAGGCACACTCTGCAGAGCTGAATTGAGATCTCATGCGTCTGAAGTCAGGTCGAGGTTCAGACTTTGGCTCAGGTTTGAGTTTCTGTCCATGTTGGCCCCTTCGTAAGGGGGGGCATTATGAAGCCATGGGGGTTTTCCCACTATTGGAGTTGTGAGATGCTCCAAACCGCAAGGATTCCTTCTGTGGGACAATTAAGATTTGTTGGATGGCTCCAGGACGTCTTATAAGGTATTTTTCCAGAACAGGGTTCTAAGTATGGATGCCTGGGCAGCCAGCCTCACATTCCAATTGTCTCCTAGCAACAAGAAACGTTTGATCTGCTGGCTTGGGGTAGCAACAGAGGGGGCTGAGTTGAAATGGACTTTCCTGAGGATGGTCTTAATGTTGGTTTGAGTCCATGGAGACCTTGGTATGGGGCAGTGGCACCAGGGCCCTGAAGGATTCTCCTAACCAGAGGTTATGACAAAGCTCCAATGAGCAAGTTTTCCATGGGGAGACGAGATTTGTTCTTATTGGTGCCTCAGGAAACCACCATATGCTGGTATTGGAAACGAGGCCTCTGAGGAGAGATGCCTGGAAACCAAAGCAATGGATCTGATTAGGGCCTAGGGGCCTGTCCGGTTCAATATTCTTCTCTGGGGCATCTGTTGTCTGAGTGGAGGTAGTTGCTCAGCTGGTTTGAGATCACCCCTGTTTGTCCTGGGCGGCCTACACTATTGGGATGGCCTCGGTGACTTTGGAGGTTTTTCCTCATTTGCAAGGTTGTGGCCAATGGAATGGGAAGAATTCCCTTGAAAGGGAAGCACAGTCCTGAGGTGTGGCTCCAGGGACCCAAGTGTGGAGCGTGTGTGGTCCAGGGCTATTTGGACAAAAGTCTGAAAACACAAACTCCACTTAGGTTGTGGGATGAAGGTATGGCCGGCCCGATCTATAGACCGTGAGGAGAACTCTTCGGGATATGAACAAAGGCGATGTGAGGTGCTGGCTCATGCTTTTTTTTTTTTTTTTTCTGGAATTGTGTCACCGATTGCCATGGAATGTCGGGGTGTCCTCATGGGCCATTGATGAGGCTCCCTTTCTGGGGATTTGACCCGATCCCAAGAGTTTGGGGTCATTCTGTGGGAAGGGAGGAGGCCTTTCTTGTTTTTTTGTTTATTTTTTTATTATTATTATTTTTTTTACCTAAGGTGGACCACCAAAAGAGGGATTCAAGAGCAGAGTCCTGGCGAGGGGCGACTGGACAACCAGACCTCTGGTTAACATTGGGACCTAAGAACATGGCAAGCCCCATATGTGGGCTCTTGGTCCAGACACTGAGAGGCCTTCCTTGAGGATAGGTCTCACACTGAGTTTCACAATGTGTTTTTGTGCCCAAGGAGCCCCTCATTCAGGGCGTGGCCTAATGTACCATGCTGGTTTCTCCTACACTGAACGTTGCACAATATGGCAACCACAAGTTTTCTGGCCATGGGGAAGAAGGAGTTCTAATTTCTGCCACACTTTCACTCCTGGACTGTGATTGGATTTAAGGTCTAGGTTCTGAAGCCTGAAAACTGAGGTTGGGAAGAGATGAAGACCTAAGGCCATGGTGTGTCTGATGTGCTCAGTGTTCGGCCAGCTGTTGAGTGTGGGTTGGGAGGTGCAGGCTCAGGCTGTGGCAGACAGGGAATTAGTGCCCAGGCTAGACTGTATCATTGGGATGCAGTCGAGTTTCGTGCAGGATGGTACTCATTTGTGGTTACTGGGTAGCCCCAGAGGGCAACGTTTTTCTTCTGGAGGGAAGACACAGTGCCACATAGTGGCTCCAGAATTCCCAAACTGGAAGGGTTGTGGGCCAGGAGTGTGAGGAAAAAATTCTGAGAACACAAGCCAGACTTAGATTTCGGGGTGAGGGGACGGCAGGCACCCTCTGCAGAGATGATTCGAGATCCCGTATGCCTGAAGACAGAGCTAGGATCAGACGTTGGCTTACGTCGGAGTTTCTGTCCATGACGGCCCCTTCATGAAGGGGACGGTGTCACGAGGACATGGAGGTTTTCCCACGATGGGAATTGTGAGATGCTCCAAACCACAATGATTCCTTCTTTGGGACAATCGAGACCTGTTGGATGGCTCCAGGACATCCCATAGGGAAGTTATTCAGAGCAGGGTTCTAAGGATGGATGCCTGGGCAGCCTGCCTCCCATTCCAGGTGTCTCATAGCGCCAAGGCAAGTTCGATCTGCTGGATCTAGGGGAGCAACCGAGGCGGGTGTTTTGAAATGGGTGAGTTGAGGATGGGTCATAATGTGCATTTGTGTCCATGTAGACCTTGGAATGGGGTGCTTGATCCGGGGCCTTGAGGGATGTTCATAACCGGAGGTTTTGATGGGTTCTAAAGAGTACGTTTCCTATGTATAGAAGAGAATTGTTTTGATGAGTGCCTAAGGAATCTCCCATATGCTGGTATTGGAAACCAGGACTCTGAGGAGAGATGACTGGAAACAAAAGCAATCGAGATGATTAGGGCATAGGTGCCTGTCCGGTTCAATCTCTTTCCTGAGGATACGTGTCTAAGGATCTGAGGGGATGTAGTTGCTCAGCTTGTGTCAGATCGCCCCTGTTTGTCCTGGGCAGCCTATAATATTGGGATGGCTTCGGGACTTTGGAGTTTCTCCTAATCTATAGGGTTGTGGCCAATGGAATGGGCAGAAATCCCCTGGAGAGGGCAGGCACAGTTCTGAGTTTGGCTCTAGGGGCCCAGCCTTGAGGCTGTGTGGGCCAGGCCTGTGGGGACAAAAGCCTGAAAACACAAACTCTGCTTAGGATTGGGGACATAGGTATGGCACGCCCAATCTACAGACCGTGATAACACTTAGGGATATGAAAAAGGGTGAGTTTGAGGTGCTTGCTCAGGTTTTGTCTCTGGATTTGTGTCAACAATGTGGGTGGAATGCTGGCGTGGCCTCATGGGTTGTGGATGGCTTTCCTTCTCTGAGGATTTGACCCGATCCCAAGAGTTTGGGTACATTCTGTGGGATGGGGGGAGTCTTTTCTGTTTTTTATTTTATTTTATTTTATATTTTATTTTATGGACCTCAAGTGTCCCAATAAAAGAGGGATTCCAGAGCAGAGTCCTTGGGAGGGACAACTGGATATCCCCACCTCTGTTTAAGTTTGGGGGCCTAGGGGCATGGCAAGTCCAATAGGCGGGCTCTTGATTCAGACACTGAGAGGCCTTCCTTGAGGACAGGGCTCATGCTGAGGTTCACAATGCCTATTTGTGCCCAACAAGGCCCTCAAGCAGGGGAAGTGCCTCATGGGCCACGCTAGATTCTTCCACACTGAACGTTGGAGAATATGCCAACCACAAGGTTTCCAGCCATGGCGAAGGAAGAGTTGTGGTTTCTGCATCACGTTCACCCCTGGACAGTGTTTGGAGTTTAGGTCTAGGTTCTGAAACCCGAAAAATGAGGTTGGGAAGGGATGAAGACCTAAGGACCTGATGGGTCCAATGAGCTCAGTGTGCGGCCAGCTGTTGAGCGTAGGTCTGGAGGTGTGGGCTCATGCTGTGTCAGACAAGGCATTAGACAGGGTAGACTGCATATTTGGGGTGCAGTCGAGTGGCGTTCAGTTGATCCTTATTAGGGTTTCTAGGTAGCTCCATAAGGCAACGTTTTTCTTCTGGAGGGCAGGCAGTGTGCTGCATTATGGCCCCAGTATTGCCAATCTGTAGGGCTTTTGGGGCAGGGGTGTGAGGACGGTAGTCTGAGAACACAAGCTAGGCTTAGTTTTGGGGGTGAGTGCACAGAAGGCACACTCTGCAGAGCTGAATCAAGATCTCATGCACCTGAAGTCAGGGCGTATATCAGACGTTTGCTCAGGTTGGAGATTCTGTCCATGATGGCCCCTTTATAAAGTGGAGCGTCTCAAGAGGCCATGTAGATTTTCCCACAATGGGAGTTGTGAGATGCTCCAGACTGCAAAGATTCCTTCTGTGGGACACTTGAGACCTGTTGGATGGCACTAGGATGTCCCATGTGGAACGACTCCAGAGTAGGGTTCTAAGGATGGATGCCTGGGCAGCCCGCCTCCCATTCTAGTTGTCTCCTAGCAACAAGGCAGGTTTGATCTGCAGGCCCTGGGGGAGAAACCAAGGGGGTTGAGTTGACATGGACTCTTCCGACAATAGATCATAATGTGGGTTTAAGTCCATGGAGACCTTGGAATGGGGCGCTTGATCCGGGGCCCTGAAAGATTCTCCTAAACAGAGGTTTTTATAGACCTCCAAAGAGTACATTTCCTATGTGGAGATGAGATTTTTCTGATGAGTGCCTCAGTAATCCCCCGTATTCTGGTATTGGAAACCAGGCCTCTGAGGAGAGATGCCTGGAAACAAAAGCAATGGATCTGATTAGAGCCTAAGTGCCTGTCCAGTTCAATCTTATTCTATGGGGATATCTGTCTCTGGGTCTGAGTGGAGGTAGTTTCCTAACTTGTGAAAGATCATCCCTGTTTGTCCTGGGCAGCCAAAACTATTGGGATGGCCTCGGGGAGTTTGGAGGATTCTCCTAATCTATAGGGTTGTGGCCAATGGAAATGGCAGAATTCCCCTGGAGAGGGAAGCCACAGTCCTGAGGTGTGTCTCCAGGGGCCCCAGCTTGGACGGTGTGTGGGCCAGGACTGTGGGGACAGAAGTCTGAAAACACAAACTCAGCTTAGGTTTGGGGATGTATGTATGAAGGCTCGATCTACAGACAGTAAGAATTTTCCGTGCTATGAACAAAGGGCGAGTATGTGGCGCTTGCTCAAGCTTTTGTCTCTGGATTTTGTGTCAACGGTGGCCGTGGAATGTCGGGGTGTCCTCAAGGGCCATGGACAATTCTTTCTCTGGTGATTTGGCCTGATCCCAAGGGGTTGGGATCATTCTGTGGATGGGAAGAGTCCTTTCTGTATTTTTTTTTTTACCTCAGGTGTTCCACCAAATAGGGATTCCAGAGTAGAGCCCTGAGTAGGGGTGACTAGACATCTCGAACTCTGGTTGAGATTGGGGTACTAGGGGCTTGTCAAGCCCCATATGTGGGCTGTTGTTCCAGTCACTAAGAGGCTTTACATGAGGATAGGGCTCACGCTGAGGGTCACAATGTGTGTTTGTGCAAATTGTGGCCCTCAGAGATAGGTGGGGCCTCATAGTCCATGCTGCTTTCTCCTACAATGAACAATGGACAACATGCCAACCACTAGGTTACTTGCCAAGGCGAAGGAGAAGTTCTGATTCTTGCATCACGTTCACTCCTGAGCAGTGAGTGGAGATAAGGCCTAGGTTCTGCAGGTGAAAACTGAGGTTATGTAGAGATGATGGCCTAAAGCCATTGTGGGTGTGATATGCTCTGTGTACGGCCAGCTTTCTGGGTGTTGGACTGGAGGTCTGCCCTCAGGCTGTGTCAGACAGGGCTTTAGTGCACAGGCTAGACTGTATAATTGGGGTATGGTCGCGTGGCATGCAGGTTGTTACTCACTTGGCGTTTCCGGTTAGCCCTATAGGGCAACATTTTTCTTCTGGAGGGCAGGCAGAGTGCTGCATTGCGTCTCCGGAATTGCCAAACTGGAGGGGTGTGGCCAGGATTGTGAGGAAGGAAGTCTGAAAACACAAGCTAGCACGAGTTTTGGGGCCAAGAGCATGGCAGGCCCACTCTGCAGAGGCTGAATCGAGATCTCCTGCAGGTGAGGTCAGGGCGAGTATCAGATGTTGCCTCAAGCTGGAGTTTGTGTCCATGACAGCCCCTTCCTGAAGGGGGTGGGGGCGTCATGAGGCCAGGGAGGTTTCCCTACGCTGGGAGTTGTGAGCTGCTCCGAACTTCAAAGTTTCCTTCTTCAGGACAGTCGAGTACTATTGGATGGTCCCTTGATGCCCCATACAGAAAGACTCGAGAGCAGGGGCCTAAGCATGGATGCCGAGACACGCCAACTCACCTTCCCATTGCCTGGTCGAGACAAGGCACGCTCAATCTGCGGGCTCTTGGGTGAGCTACCCAGAAGTCTGAGTTTAAATGGACTCTCCTGAGGATGAGTCATAATGTGGGTTGGTGGCCATGGAGACCTTGGAATGTGGCAGTAGCTAAGGGACTCTGCAGGATTCTCCAACCCGAAGGGCTTGACACAACTCCAACAAGGAAGCTTCCCATGTGGAGATGAGAGGTCTTCTGTCTGGTGCCTCAGGAAAGCCCCGTATGCTGGTCTTCGAACCCAGGCCTCTGAGGAGTGATACCTGGACACCAAAGCAAGAGTTCATAATAGGGCCTAGGGGCCTGTCTGGTTCAATCTTCTGTCTCTGCGGATATCTGTCTGTGTGTCTGCATGGAGGTAGTAGTTGCTCAGCTTGTGTCATAATACCCCTATTTGTCCAGTGCGGCTTGCGGTAGTGGGATGTCCTTGGGGACCTTGAGGTTTCTACTATTTTGTAGAGTTGTGGCCAATGGAATGGGCAGTTTCTTAGGAGAGAGCAGGCACAGTTCTGTGGTGTGGCTCCAGAGACCCCAGCCTGGAGGCTGTGTGGGCCATGGCTGTGCAGACAGACATCCAAAAACCCTAACTCAGCTCAGGTTTGGGGCCGAGGTTACGGCAGGCCTGATCTACAGCCCATGAGGGGAGCTCCTCTGGATATGAAAGAAGGGTGAGAGGGAGGTAGTCGCTCAGGCTTTTGTCTCTGGATGTTTTGTCCACAGTGGCCGTTTAATGTAGGAGTTGCCTCATGGGTCGTAGAAGTCTCCCTCTCTGGTAGTTTGTCCAGCCCCCAAGAGTTTGGGGTCATTCTGTGGGAAGGGAAGTGTCCTGTTTTCTGCTTCATGTGTCCCCCAGTAGAGGGATTCTAGAGCATAGCAGTGGATACTGACAACTGGAATACTCGCCCTCTGGTTAAGCCTGGGGGCCTATGGATATGACAAGCCCCATATGCAGGATCTTGGTCCAGCCACTGAGCGGCGTCACTTTAATACGGGACTCATGCTGCAGGTCACAATGCATGTCTGTGCCCTAGGCGGCCCTCAAGCACTGGCGTGGCCTTTCGGACAATGTAGGTTTTCCCACATAGAACGTTGGACAACATGTCAACCACAAGGTTTCTGGCCATGGGGAAGGAGGAATTCTAATTTCTGCATCACGTTCACCCCTGGGCAGTGATTGGAGATAAGGTCTAGGTTCTGAAACCTGAAAACCGAGGTTGGGAAGAGATGACGACCTACAGCCATAGCGGGTCCTATGTGTCCAGGTTGGGGCCAGCTGTCTGGGTGTCGTTTGGGATGTCTTGTCTCAGGCTGTGCCAGACAGGGCATTAGAATACAGGGTGGGCTGTATAATTGCTTTACAATCGAGTGGCATGCATTAGAAAATCATTTGGGGTTTCTTATTACCATCATAGGGCAAAGTTTTTCTTCTGGAGGGCAGGCAGAGTGCTGCATTGTGGCTTCGGAATTCCCAAACTGGAGGGCTTGTGGGCCAGGAGAGTGAGGACGGAAGTCTGAGAACACAAGCTAGGCTTAGGTTTCGGGGCAAGGACATGGCAGGCACACTCTGCAGAGCTGAATTGAGATCTCATGCGTCTGAAGTCAGGTCGAGGTTCAGACTTTGGCTCAGGTTTGAGTTTCTGTCCATGTTGGCCCCTTCGTAAGGGGGGGCATTATGAAGCCATGGGGGTTTTCCCACTATTGGAGTTGTGAGATGCTCCAAACCGCAAGGATTCCTTCTGTGGGACAATTAAGATTTGTTGGATGGCTCCAGGACGTCTTATAAGGTATTTTTCCAGAACAGGGTTCTAAGTATGGATGCCTGGGCAGCCAGCCTCACATTCCAATTGTCTCCTAGCAACAAGCAACGTTTGATCTGCTGTCTTGGGGTAGCAACAGAGGGGGCTGAGTTGAAATGGACTTTCCTGAGAATGGTCTTAACGTTGGTTTGAGTCCATGGAGACCTTGGTATGGGGCAGTGGCACCAGGGCCCTGAAGGATTCTCCTAACCAGAGGTTATGACAAAGCTCCAATGAGCAAGTTTTCCATGGGGAGACGAGATTTGTTTTTAATGGTGCCTCAGGAAACCACCATATGCTGGTATTGGAAACGAGGCCTCTGAGGAGAGATGCCTGGAAACCAAAGCAATGGATCTGATTAGGGCCTAGGGGCCTGTCCGGTTCAATATTCTTCTCTGGGGACATCTGTTGTCTGAGTGGAGGTAGTTGCTCAGCTGGTTTGAGATCACCCCTGTTTGTCCTGGGCGGCCTACACTATTGGGATGGCCTCGGTGACTTTGGAGGTTTTTCCTCATTTGCAAGGTTGTGGCCAATGAAATGGGAAGAATTCCCTTGAAAGGGAAGCACAGTCCTGAGGTGTGGCTCCAAGGACCCAAGTGTGGAGCGTGTGTGGTCCAGGGCTATTTGGACAAAAGTCTGAAAACACAAACTCCACTTAGGTTGGGGGATGTAGGTATGGCCGGCCCGATCTATAGACCGTGAGGAGAACTCTTCGGGATATGAACAAAGGGCGATGTGAGATGCTTGCTCATGCTTTTTTTTTTTTTTTCTGGAAATGTGTCACCGATTTCCATGGAATGTCGGGGTGTCCTCATGGGCCATCGATGAGGCTCCCTTTCTGGGGATTTGACCTGATCCCAAGAGTTTGAGGTCATTCTGTGGGAAGGGAGGAGGCCTTTCTGTTTTTTTGTTTATTTTTTTTGTTTTTGTTTTTGTTTTTTTTTTTTTACCTCAGGTGGACCACCAAAAGAGGGATTCCAGAGCAGAGTCGTGGGTTGGGGCAACTGGACAACCAGACCTCTGGTTAACATTGGGACCTAAGAACATGGCAAGCCCCATATGTGGGCTCTTGGTCCAGACACTGAGAGGCTTTCCTTGAGGATAGGTCTCACACTGAGTTTCACAATGTGTTTTTGTGCCCAAGGAGCCCCTCAAGTCAGGGCGTGGCCTAATGTACCATGCTGGTTTCTCCTACACTGAACGTTGCACAATATGGCAACCACAAGTTTTCTGGCCATGGGGAAGAAGGAGTTCTAATTTCTGCCACACTTTCACTCCTGGACTGTGATTGGATTTAAGGTCTAGGTTCTGAAGCCTGAAAACTGAGGTTGGGAAGAGATGAAGACCTAAGGCCATGGTGTGTCTGATGTGCTCAGTGTTCGGCCAGCTGTTGAGTGTGGGTTGGGAGGTGCAGGCTCAGGCTGTGGCTGACAGGGAATTAGTGCCCAGGCTAGACTGTATCATTGGGGTGCAGTCGAGTTTCGTGCAGGATGGTACTCATTTGTGGTTACTGGGTAGCCCCAGAGGGCAACGTTTTTCTTCTGGAGGGAAGACACAGTGCCACATAGTGGCTCCAGAATTCCCAAACTGGAAGGCTTGTGGGCCAGGAGTGTGAGGAAAAAATTCCGAGAACACAAGCCAGACTTAGATTTCGGGGTGAGGGGACGGCAGGCACCCTCTGCAGAGATGATTTGATATCCTGTATACCTGAAGACAGAGCTAGGATCAGACGTTGGCTTAGGTCGAAGTTTCTGTCCATGACGGCCCCTTCATGAAGGGGACGGTGTCACGAGGACATGGAGGTTTTCCCACGATGGGAATTGTGAGATGCTCCAAACCGCAATGATTCCTTCTGTGGGACAGTCGAGACCTGTTGGATGGCTCCAGGACATCCCATAAGGAAGTTATCCAGAGCAGGGTTCTAAGGATGGATGCCTGGGCAGCCTGCCTCCCATTCCGGGTGTCTCATAGAGCCAAGGCAAGTTCGATCTGCTGGATCTACGGGAGCACCCGAGGCGGGTGTGTTGAAATGGGTGAGTTGAGGATGGGTCATAATGTGCATTTGTGTCCATGTAGACCTTGGAATGGGGTGCTTGAACCGGGGCCTTGAGGGATGTTCATAACAGGAGGTTTTGATGGAGTTCTAAAGAGTATGTTTCCTATGTAGAGAGGAGAATTGTTTTGATGAGTGCCTAAGGAATCTCCCATATGCTGGTATTGGAAACCAGGCCTCTGAGGAGAGATGACTGGAATCAAAAGCAATGGATCTGATTAGGGCCTAAGTGCCTGTCCAGTTCAATCTTATTCTATGGGGATATCTGTCTCTGGGTCTGAGTGGAGGTAGTTTCCTAAGTTGTGAAAGATCATCCCAGTGTGTCCTGGGCAGCCAACACTATTCGGATGGCCTCGGGGAGTTCGGAGGATTCTCCTAATCTATTGGGTTGTGGACAATGGAAATGGCAGAATTCCCCTGGAGAGGGAAGCCACAGTCCTGAGGTGTGGCTCCAGGGGCCCCAGCTTGGATGGTGTGTGGGCCAGGCCTGTGGGGACAGAAGTCTGAAAACACAAACTCAGCTTAGGTTTGGGGATGTATGTATGAAGGCTCGATCTACAGAACGTGAGAATTTTCCGGGCTATGAACAAAGGGCGAGTATGTGGCGATTGCTCAGGCTTTTGTCTCTGGATTTTGTGTCAACGGTGGCCGTGGAATGTCGGGATGTCCTCAAGGGCCATGGACAATTATTTCTCTGGTGATATGGCCTGATCCCAAGGGGTTGGGATCATTCTGTGGATGGGAAGAGTCCTTTCTGTATTTTTTTTTTTTTTACCTCAGGTGTCCCACCAAAATGGGATTCCAGAGTAGAGCCCTGAGTAGGGGTGACTAGTCATCTCGAACTCTGGTTGAGATTGGGGGACTAGAGGCTTGGCAAGCCCCATATGTGGGCTGTTGTTCCAGTCACTAAGAGGCTTTACATGAGGATAGGGCTCACGCTGAGGGTCACAATGTGTGTTTGTGCATATTGTGGCCCTCAGGGTTAGGTGGGGCCTCATAGTCCATGCTGCTTTCTCCTACAATAAACATTGGACAACATGCCAACCACTAGGTTACTTGCCAAGGCGAAGGAGAAGTTCTGATTCTTGCATCACATTCATTCCAGAGCAGTGAGTGGAGATAAGGTCTAGGTTCTGAAGGTGAAAACTGAGGTTGGGTAGAGATGATGGCCTAAAGCCATTGCGGGTGTGATATGCTCTGTGTACGGCCAGCTTTCTGGGTGTTGGACTGGAGGTCTGCCCTCAGGCTGTGTCAGACAGGGCTTTAGTGCACAGGCTAGACTGTATAATTGGGGTATGGTCGAGTGGCATGCAGGTTGTTACTCATTTGGCGTTTCCGGTTAGCCCTATAGGGCAACATTTTTCTTCTGGAGGGCAGGCAGAGTGCTGCATTGCGTCTCCGGAATTGCCAAACTGGAGGGGTGTGGCCAGGATTGTGAGGAAGGAAGTCTGAAAACACAAGCTAGCACGAGTTTTGGGGCCAAGAGCATGGCAGGCCCACTCTGCAGAGGCTGAATCGAGATCTCCTGCAGGTGAGGTCAGGGCGAGTATCAGATGTTGCCTCAAGCTGGAGTTTGTGTCCATGACGGCCCCTTCCTGAAGGGGGTGGGGACGTCATGAGGCCAGGGATGTTTCCCTACGCTGGGAGTTGTGAGCTGCTCCAAACTTCAAAGTTTCCTTCTTCAGGACAGTCGAGTACTATTGGATGGTTCCAGGATGCCCCATACAGAAAGACTCGAGAGCAGGGGCCTAAGCATGGATGCCGAGAAACGCCAACTCACCTTCCCATTGCCTGGTCGAGAGAAGGCACGCTCAATCTGTGGGCTCTTGGGTGAGCTACCCAGAAGGCTGAGTTTAAATGGACTCTCCTGAGGATGAGTCATAATGTGGGTTGGTGGCCATGGAGACCTTGGAATGTGGCAGTAGCTAAGGGACTCTGCAGGATTCTCCAACCCGAAGGGCTTGACACAACTCCAACAAGGAAGCTTCCCATGTGGAGATGAGAGGTCTTCTGTCTGGTGCCTCAGGAAAGCCCCGTATGCTGGTCTTCGAACCCAGGCCTCTGAGGAGTGATACCTTGACACCAAAGCAAGAGTTCATAATAGGGCCTAGGGGCCTGTCTGGTTCAATCTTCTGTCTCTGCGGATATCTGTCTGTGTGTCTGCATGGAGGTAGTAGTTGCTCAGCTTGTGTCATAATGCCCCTATTTGTCCAGTGCGGCTTGCGGTAGTGGGATGTCCTTGGGGACCTTGAGGTTTCTACTATTTTGTAGAGTTGTGGCCAATGGAATGGGCAGTTTCTTAGGAGAGAGCAGGCACAGTTCTGTGGTGTGGCTCCAGAGACCCCAGCCTGGAGGCTGTGTGGGCCATGGCTGTGCAGACAGACATCCAAAAACCCTAACTCAGCTCAGGTTTGGGGCCGAGGTTACGGCAGGCCTGATCTACAGCCCATGAGGGGAGCTCCTCTGGATATGAAAGAAGGGTGAGAGGGAGGCAGTCGCTCAGGCTTTTGTCTCTGGATGTTTTGTCCACAATGTCCGTTTAATGTAGGAGTTGCCTCATGGGTCGTAGAAGTCTCCCTCTCTGGTAGTTTGTCCAGCCGCCAAGTGTTTGGGGTCATTCTGTGGGAAGGGAAGTGTCCGGTTTTCTGCCTCATGTGTCCCCTCAGTAGAGGGATTCTAGAGCATAGCAGTGGGTACTGACAACTGGAATACTCGCCCTCTGGTTAAGGCTGGGGGCCTATGGATATGACAAGCCCCATATGCAGGATCTTGGTCCAGCCACTGAGAGGCGTTACTTTAATACGGGACTCACGCTGCAGGTCACAATGCATGTCTGTGCCCTAGGCGGCCCTCAAGCACTGGCGTGGCCTTTCGGACAATGTAGGTTTTCCCACATAGAACGTTGGACAACATGTCAACCACAAGGTTTCTGGCCATGGGGAAGGAGGAATTCTAATTTCTGCATCACGTTCACCCCTGGGCAGTGATTGGAGATAAGGTCTAGGTTCTGAAACCTGAAAACCGAGGTTGGGAAGAGATGACGACCTACAGCCATAGCGGGTCCTATGTGTCCAGGTTGGGGCCAGCTGTCTGGGTGTCGTTTGGGATGTCTTGTCTCAGGCTGTGCCAGACAGGGCATTAGAATACAGGGTGGGCTGTATAATTGCTTTACAATCGAGTGGCATGCATTAGAAAATCATTTGGGGTTTCTTATTAGCAGCATAGGGCAAAGTTTTTCTTCTGGAGGGCAGGCAGAGTGCTGCATTGTGGCTTCGGAATTCCCAAACTGGAGGGCTTGTGGGCCAGGAGAGTGAGGACGGAAGTCTGAGAACACAAGCTAGGCTTAGGTTTCGGGGCAAGGACATGGCAGGCACACTCTGCAGAGCTGAATTGAGATTTCATGCGTCTGAAGTCAGGTCCAGCTTCAGACTTTGGCTCAGGTTTGAGTTTCTGTCCATGTGGGCCCCTTCAGGAAGGGGGGGCATTATGAGGCCATGGGGGTTTTCCCACTATTGGAGTTGTGAGATGCTCCACACCACAAGGATTCCTTCTGTGGGACAATTAAGATTTGTTGGATGGCTCCAGGACGTCTTATAAGGTATTTTTCCAGAACAGGGTTCTAAGTATGGATGCCAGGGTAGCCAGCCTCACATTCCAATTGTCTCCTAGCAACAAGCAAGGTTTGATCTGCTGTCTTGGGGTAGTAACAGAGGGGGCTGAGTTGAAATGGACTTTCCTGAGAATGGTCTTAACGTTGGTTTGAGTCCATGGAGACCTTGGTATGGGGCAGTGGCACCAGGGCCCTGAAGGATTCTCCTAACCAGAGGTTATGACAAAGCTCCAATGAGCAAGTTTTCCATGGGGAGACGAGATTTGTTTTTAATGGTGCCTCAGGAAACCACCATATGCTGGTATTGGAAACGAGGCCTCTGAGGAGAGATGCCTGGAAACCAAAGCAATGGATCTGATTAGGGCCTAGGGGCCTGTCCGGTTCAATATTCTTCTCTGGGGACATCTGTTGTCTGAGTGGAGGTAGTTGCTCAGCTGGTTTGAGATCACCCCTGTTTGTCCTGGGCGGCCTACACTATTGGGATGGCCTCGGTGACTTGGAGGTTTTTCCTCATTTGCAAGGTTGTGGCCAATGGAATGGGAAGAATTCCCTTGAAAGGGAAGCACAGTCCTGAGGTGTGGCTCCAAGGACCCAAGTGTGGAGCGTGTGTGGTCCAGGGCTATTTGGACAAAAGTCTGAAAACACAAACTCCACTTAGGTTGGGGGATGTAGGTATGGCCGGCCCGATCTATAGACCGTGAGGAGAACTCTTCGGGATATGAACAAAGGGCGATGTGAGATGCTTGCTCATGCTTTTTTTTTTTTTTTTTCTGGAAATGTGTCACCGATTGCCATGGAATGTCGGGGTGTCCTCATGGGCCATCGATGAGGCTCCCTTTCTGGGGATTTGACCTGATCCCAAGAGTTTGAGGTCATTCTGTGGGAAGGGAGGAGGCCTTTCTGTTTTTTTGTTTATTTTTTTTGTTTTTGTTTTTGTTTTTTTTTTTTTTACCTCAGGTGGACCACCAAAAGAGGGATTCCAGAGCAGAGTCGTGGGTTGGGGCAACTGGACAACCAGACCTCTGGTTAACATTGGGACCTAAGAACATGGCAAGCCCCATATGTGGGCTCTTGGTCCAGACACTGAGAGGCTTTCCTTGAGGATAGGTCTCACACTGAGTTTCACAATGTGTTTTTGTGCCCAAGGAGCCCCTCAAGTCAGGGCGTGGCCTAATGTACCATGCTGGTTTCTCCTACACTGAACGTTGCACAATATGGCAACCACAAGTTTTCTGGCCATGGGGAAGAAGGAGTTCTAATTTCTGCCACACTTTCACTCCTGGACTGTGATTGGATTTAAGGTCTAGGTTCTGAAGCCTGAAAACTGAGGTTGGGAAGAGATGAAGACCTAAGGCCATGGTGTGTCTGATGTGCTCAGTGTTCGGCCAGCTGTTGAGTGTGGGTTGGGAGGTGCAGGCTCAGGCTGTGGCAGACAGGGAATTAGTGCCCAGGCTAGACTGTATCATTGGGGTGCAGTCGAGTTTCGTGCAGGATGGTACTCATTTGTGGTTACTGGGTAGCCCCAGAGGGCAACGTTTTTCTTCTGGAGGGAAGACACAGTGCCACATAGTGGCTCCAGAATTCCCAAACTGGAAGGCTTGTGGGCCAGGAGTGTGAGGAAAAAATTCTGAGAACACAAGCCAGACTTAGATTTCGGGGTGAGGGGACGGCAGGCACCCTCTGCAGAGATGATTTGATATCCTGTATACCTGAAGACAGAGCTAGGATCAGACGTTGGCTTAGGTCGAAGTTTCTGTCCATGACGGCCCCTTCATGAAGGGGACGGTGTCACGAGGACATGGAGGTTTTCCCACGATGGGAATTGTGAGATGCTCCAAACCGCAATGATTCCTTCTGTGGGACAGTCGAGACCTGTTGGATGGCTCCAGGACATCCCATAAGGAAGTTATCCAGAGCAGGGTTCTAAGGGTGGATGCCTGGGCAGCCTGCCACCCATTCCGGGTGTCTCATAGAGCCAAGGCAAGTTCGATCTGCTGGATCTACGGGAGCATCCGAGGCGGGTGTGTTGAAATGGGTGAGTTGAGGATGGGTCATAATGTGCATTTGTGTCCATGTAGACCTTGGAATGGGGTGCTTGAACCGGGGCCTTGAGGGATGTTCATAACAGGAGGTTTTGATGGAGTTCTAAAGAGTATGTTTCCTATGTAGAGAGGAGAATTGTTTTGATGAGTGCCTAAGGAATCTCCCATATGCTGGTATTGGAAACCAGGCCTCTGAGGAGAGATGACTGGAATCAAAAGCAATGGATCTGATTAGGGCCTAAGTGCCTGTCCAGTTCAATCTTATTCTATGGGGATATCTGTCTCTGGGTCTGAGTGGAGGTAGTTTCCTAAGTTGTGAAAGATCATCCCAGTGTGTCCTGGGCAGCCAACACTATTCGGATGGCCTCGGGGAGTTCGGAGGATTCTCCTAATCTATTGGGTTGTGGACAATGGAAATGGCAGAATTCCCCTGGAGAGGGAAGCCACAGTCCTGAGGTGTGTCTCCAGGGGCCCCAGCTTGGATGGTGTGTGGGCCAGGCCTGTGGGGACAGAAGTCTGAAAACACAAACTCAGCTTAGGTTTGGGGATGTATGTATGAAGGCTCGATCTACAGAACGTGAGAATTTTCCGGGCTATGAACAAAGGGCGAGTATGTGGCGATTGCTCAGGCTTTTGTCTCTGGATTTTGTGTCAACGGTGGCCGTGGAATGTCGGGATGTCCTCAAGGGCCATGGACAATTCTTTCTCTGGTGATATGGCCTGATCCCAAGGGGTTGGGATCATTCTGTGGATGGGAAGAGTCCTTTCTGTATTTTTTTTTTTTTTACCTCAGGTGTCCCACCAAAATGGGATTCCAGAGTAGAGCCCTGAGTAGGGGTGACTAGTCATCTCGAACTCTGGTTGAGATTGGGGGACTAGAGGCTTGGCAAGCCCCATATGTGGGCTGTTGTTCCAGTCACTAAGAGGCTTTACATGAGGATAGGGCTCACGCTGAGGGTCACAATGTGTGTTTGTGCATATTGTGGCCCTCAGGGTTAGGTGGGGCCTCATAGTCCATGCTGCTTTCTCCTACAATAAACATTGGACAACATGCCAACCACTAGGTTACTTGCCAAGGCGAAGGAGAAGTTCTGATTCTTGCATCACATTCATTCCAGAGCAGTGAGTGGAGATAAGGTCTAGGTTCTGAAGGTGAAAACTGAGGTTGGGTAGAGATGATGGCCTAAAGCCATTGCGGGTGTGATATGCTCTGTGTACGGCCAGCTTTCTGGGTGTTGGACTGGAGGTCTGCCCTCAGGCTGTGTCAGACAGGGCTTTAGTGCACAGGCTAGACTGTATAATTGGGGTATGGTCGAGTGGCATGCAGGTTGTTACTCATTTGGCGTTTCCGGTTAGCCCTATAGGGCAACATTTTTCTTCTGGAGGGCAGGCAGAGTGCTGCATTGCGTCTCCGGAATTGCCAAACTGGAGGGGTGTGGCCAGGATTGTGAGGAAGGAAGTCTGAAAACACAAGCTAGCACGAGTTTTGGGGCCAAGAGCATGGCAGGCCCACTCTGCAGAGGCTGAATCGAGATCTCCTGCAGGTGAGGTCAGGGCGAGTATCAGATGTTGCCTCAAGCTGGAGTTTGTGTCCATGACGGCCCCTTCCTGAAGGGGGTGGGGACGTCATGAGGCCAGGGATGTTTCCCTACGCTGGGAGTTGTGAGCTGCTCCAAACTTCAAAGTTTCCTTCTTCAGGACAGTCGAGTACTATTGGATGGTTCCAGGATGCCCCATACAGAAAGACTCGAGAGCAGGGGCCTAAGCATGGATGCCGAGAAACGCCAACTCACCTTCCCATTGCCTGGTCGAGAGAAGGCACGCTCAATCTGTGGGCTCTTGGGTGAGCTACCCAGAAGGCTGAGTTTAAATGGACTCTCCTGAGGATGAGTCATAATGTGGGTTGGTGGCCATGGAGACCTTGGAATGTGGCAGTAGCTAAGGGACTCTGCAGGATTCTCCAACCCGAAGGGCTTGACACAACTCCAACAAGGAAGCTTCCCATGTGGAGATGAGAGGTCTTCTGTCTGGTGCCTCAGGAAAGCCCCGTATGCTGGTCTTCGAACCCAGGCCTCTGAGGAGTGATACCTTGACACCAAAGCAAGAGTTCATAATAGGGCCTAGGGGCCTGTCTGGTTCAATCTTCTGTCTCTGCGGATATCTGTCTGTGTGTCT
Organism: Mustela nivalis; assembly: GCF_964662115.1. NCBI lineage: Eukaryota > Metazoa > Chordata > Mammalia > Carnivora > Mustelidae > Mustela > Mustela nivalis. The sequence continues at coordinate 926 of NW_028135359.1, read as the reverse complement.
GCATGGAGGTAGTAGTTGCTCAGCTTGTGTCATAATGCCCCTATTTGTCCAGTGCGGCTTGCGGTAGTGGGATGTCCTTGGGGACCTTGAGGTTTCTACTATTTTGTAGAGTTGTGGCCAATGGAATGGGCAGTTTCTTAGGAGAGAGCAGGCACAGTTCTGTGGTGTGGCTCCAGAGACCCCAGCCTGGAGGCTGTGTGGGCCATGGCTGTGCAGACAGACATCCAAAAACCCTAACTCAGCTCAGGTTTGGGGCCGAGGTTACGGCAGGCCTGATCTACAGCCCATGAGGGGAGCTCCTCTGGATATGAAAGAAGGGTGAGAGGGAGGCAGTCGCTCAGGCTTTTGTCTCTGGATGTTTTGTCCACAATGTCCGTTTAATGTAGGAGTTGCCTCATGGGTCGTAGAAGTCTCCCTCTCTGGTAGTTTGTCCAGCCGCCAAGTGTTTGGGGTCATTCTGTGGGAAGGGAAGTGTCCGGTTTTCTGCCTCATGTGTCCCCTCAGTAGAGGGATTCTAGAGCATAGCAGTGGGTACTGACAACTGGAATACTCGCCCTCTGGTTAAGGCTGGGGGCCTATGGATATGACAAGCCCCATATGCAGGATCTTGGTCCAGCCACTGAGAGGCGTTACTTTAATACGGGACTCACGCTGCAGGTCACAATGCATGTCTGTGCCCTAGGCGGCCCTCAAGCACTGGCGTGGCCTTTCGGACAATGTAGGTTTTCCCACATAGAACGTTGGACAACATGTCAACCACAAGGTTTCTGGCCATGGGGAAGGAGGAATTCTAATTTCTGCATCACGTTCACCCCTGGGCAGTGATTGGAGATAAGGTCTAGGTTCTGAAACCTGAAAACCGAGGTTGGGAAGAGATGACGACCTACAGCCATAGCGGGTCCTATGTGTCCAGGTTGGGGCCAGCT